>NC_090739.1:47456131-47478631 GCF_036898095.1 Palaemon carinicauda
TATCGATGTAAGACCATATGGCTCTAGGCCACTCAATATGGCCATCGATAAAAGATTATATAGCTTTGTATTACTCTGTGGTTATGTGGAAATAATCTGGAGGAGAATTAGAGTACAAGTTTTGGGATTGTGTAGGTATTGTTTATAAAAAAAAAAAAACTTATATCCAATAGAAATTGACCATTCGCGAAGTGGTAATATCTTATTTTTTAAAATCATATATGCAAAGTATACAATTCTAATCATGGTGGGTAATTCATTATATTATTTATTACTTATGGCATTTATGGATAATAAGCTGAACGATGTCTAATATGATGTCTCTTTTTTAAGAATTTTTCGTTTATGAATCACTTCATTAAAGCAACTGCACATACCTCGCTATATACTGTAAAGTTATGTAATTTATCATGTACTGTAAACCAACGTTATAGAAGCTCACTTTGATTGTCCAGGAAACATTTCCCAAAAGTTTATATATGCCTTTTTTTTTTTAAGGAAATAGTTTCAACTTGAATTGGCTTTCTACACAATTTGCATTTTTAAAGCTACGGAAAAGTGTAATTTTCAATTATTTATTGAGCTACCTAATTTACCAACATTATGTTTTTATTATTTTATGTTTATAAAGGACTCATTTGCCAATATATATCTGAATAACTTTAATTACATCAAATTGCAAGAAATTCCGTCTTAGAATCTGCAATGGCATCATGTATGGACACATATAGCGCAGTCAGATCAGTGTCCACTACTTTTTACAGAAAATTGCATATGATAAAAGTTTGTTATAATTATAGTTTATAGTTACCGTACACAATATATGTTTTGTGTGTATATATAGATTATGTATAGTATATATATAGGTATATATAAATATATAGTTTATATATATATATATATATATATATATATATATATATATATATATATATAATTTATATAAATATGTCTGAATATATGTATATTTATATATAGCCTACATATGTGTAGTATTTTTATATACTTTATATATATATATATATATATATATAATCATTTATTGTATATATGTATAAATACACACTATATATATATATATATATATATATATATATATATATATATATATACATATATATATATATATACATATATATATATATATATATATATATATATATATAATATAGCGTGTGCGTGTTTGTATATATACATATAAATATTTTTTTGTACATAATCTATGTATATATAATGGGGATAGCACTAAAAGGAGAATGACAGAAAATAGGTGGACATTAAGAATGACAGAAGTTGTCCTTGCAATTGCAAAAGAAGCAGGGGAAGGAAGAAAAGCGGATTGACGAACTAAGAAAGTTTGCGGGTGCGGACTGTCGCAGAAAAACCATAAACAGACGCAAGTGGAATGACATTTCTGAGGCTTTTGTTCTTCGGTGGACTAGTAATGGCTGATGGTGATTGTTATATATATATATATATATATATATATATATATATATATATATATATATATATATATATATTCATAGCTTATTTAAGAAAGTTGCTTCGTGTATGGTGGGGGATGGGGGGGGGGGGGGCATTCTCAAGAAAAAGGTGCAGGTCTTGCTGTGAAAGATTGTTGGTGATTACTGTCCGCCACATGCGCCTTTAAAACTCATTTCTTCAAAACTACGTAAGCTGAAACATCAATGAATCTTCATTTTATATGTTTCATGACACGAAGTCAGATTTTACCCTTAGTTTCGTCGCCGAAAGCACCAGAAATTTGGTAAGAGCTCATTTATGTTAGAAATACTTGATGTAACCATGATTCTCGGTCTATCTTTGTCAATAACTTTTAAACTTTTGCAAATATCAAAATAACAGTACAAATAAAGCATGTAGAGCAATCATAAAGCAATTCAATGACATAAAGTTGAATAGGCTAGAGTGACTTAGAAGGGAGTTAATGCTGCAAGCCTGTGTTAGTGTTAATAATTTGAATTACAAAGGTTGGCATGATACAGGAAATACACTATGGAGAACATGCACTATTTTATGTACAGTAACAATCTTTATGTTCCTTTTATATATACATTCATATATTTATTCTGCCACGCATGTCTTATTTACGCACTTTCCTGTGTATTTCTGCACTTTATTTTACTTCTAGTACTACAAAGTCTCGATTGTCATTGGCAGATATTTTTTTCGGTAACATCATTTCAGTCTGATAGCACTAGTAAAATAGAAAATTTGGTGTTCCTGTGGTTAATCTGCAGGAGGGCTCCTACAAAGTTACTGGATTTAGAGGCAAACTATGTGTACAATATAATGCAAAGTTGTAGTGCCTTCAGTGCCAGTAGAGACCAAAAGAAAAAAGCAAAGATAGTTAGATACCTCCTGGTTATCTCTACATTTAATGACTCTGTAGTAGTAAAAACTGCAATGATACAATGTCAGATTTCACTGTTATAACTTGTGACCTGAAGGTCACTCAGATAGTGTTTGTTCTTCATGGACAGGAAACACTTTTGCTTTCTATTATTTTGTAACTTGGTGGCTTTAATTTTTTTTTCACAATTGTATGAAACCAATTACTAAAATAATGAAAGATCTTCTAGATGCTGGGATTGCATGCAAGAAGACAGGACAAAATATTTGCAGGAAAAAAAAAAAGAGACCACTATCAGAAACTTTATGGCCTCTGCCTGTTGTTTGAAACCATACAAACGCTGCATTGGGGAACATTCAAAACCTTGTGTCTACAGGAGAGTAAGGATTTCCAGAGTTTACAATATATTATTAATGTGTTACAAGAACTTGTGGTCTATTAATTTTCTTATACCTGATGTAGTTATTATTTTCTGCTCCATCGTCCAGTTAGTTCTTTAAGCATGTTGCTTAAGAGTTTTCATAATTCTTACCATCCTTTACATTCAGATCTTCCCAGACAGTACCATCCAGCACGTAACGCTAGGTATGCAGTTAATTTTAATAGCCATGCCTTCATCAAAAGGCTCAATATTACACAGTATTCCAAAATTTTTATTCCAGCTATGACGAGATTGAGGAATGATCAGACAGTTGAATCTGTGAAGCTTCAAACTTGCAGCGAATGTTTTTATGTTAATCAGGGTGACATAAGTCTCCTTAGTTTATTCATAACATATCTATTGTACCGTTGTTACTTATCTTAATGCTTTTCCTTACTTCTCATGTAGTTTATTTATTTACTTATTTCATTTTCCCACTATACTATTTTTCCGCATCGGAACCCCTGGGCTTGAAGCATCCTACTTTTCCAACTAGAGTTGTAGCTTGGCTAGTATTAATAACAATAATAATGACATAGAAAATTTATAGCACAATCTGTTCCAGAAATGATCAACGTGTTGTGTTGGCAGCTGTAAATTTTAAAGAAATTTTAAAAAGTGCCGATGGCAGCGTCATGCACACCTGTGCCTTGCTTAGAGTTTTGTAATACTAATAAAGACAGACTCTATTACTTACAAAAATACATTCTTTGACGTAGCAAAACTTTCTGGGCTTGTATACTATCAAATAGAAGATCGATGGTATTATTACCTTGCAGAGGCTGGTGTTATGCTGCCATACATAGTTGCTGCAGTATACCACAAGTGTGAAGTATGATTGCCTCTGTATCTCAAAGAAATTAAAAATCTGGAAAGAACACACCTGGTTCTATATAAAAGGTACAATGAGCATGAAGATGCTAATGTCAAAATAGCTGACGGTAGACAATTGTGAATCAGCTGACCTGGTCCTTGAACAAATGTAAAAGGCAGGTCTGAAGGATTAACAAGGACTGAAAGGAATCGCACTAAATGAAAGATCACAAACAAAGGTGCTTTACGTTAAACTGATCTCTACTGCCATGTAAGATGTTTTAGAGAAAAACTCTGGATAGCTAGGTTGGTAGCGTCGCGGGCTTCTGTTTCAGAGGTCCCAAGTTCGTGTCCCCGCTAGGACGCGATTAATGTGAGACCTTCTACCGGGGGGGGGGGGGGGGGGTACTCCCCAGGGTGGCGCCCGGGTGGGGGGAGGTTAGAGGGGGCTAGTGATAGTCCCTGCTGGCTTATGGTCGCCCAAGGAGATGATGTAGGTCGTCTCAGGGGAGACCTAAAACTCGCAACTTTTAGATGCATCCTGGTTAAGTAACTGTTCATTGAGGATGGGTCATCACCAAATATTAAATATGGTAACCTAGTTGGCTGCGTCTTGGAGGCAATGTCCGGCAGATTTATAAACCAATTTTCAACAAATTTCACTATGCTAGTCAAATGGAGAGGAAACATCATCTACACTACATTATTATTATTATTATTATTATTATTATTATTACTTGCTAAGCTACAACCCTATTTGGAAAAGCAGGATGATGTAAGACCAGGGGCCCCAATAGGAAAAATAGCCCAGTGAGAAAAGGAAACAAGAAAAATAAAATATTTTAAGAACAGTAACCACAATAAAATAAATATATCCTATATAAACTATAAAAACTTTAACAAAACAAGAGTAAGAAAAATTAGATAGAATAGTGTGCCCGAGTGTACCCTCAAGCAAGAGAACTGTAACCCAAGACAGTGGAAGACCATGGTATAGAGGCTATGGCACTACACAAGACTAGCAAACAATGGTTTGATTTTGGAGTGTCCTTCTCCTAGAAGAGCTGCTTTCCATAGCTAAAGAGTCTCTTCTACCTTTACCAAGAGGAAAGTAGCCACTGAACAGTTACTGTGCTGTATTAACCCCTTTGGTGAAGAAGAATTGTTTGATAATCTCAGTGTTGTCAGGTGTATGAGGAAGGTGGAGAATCTGTAAAGAATAGGCCAGATTATTCGGTGTATGTGTACGCAAACGGAAGAACCATAAGCAGAGAGAAGGATCCAATGTAGTACTGTCTGGCCAGTCAAAGGACCCCATAACTCTATAGCGGTAGTATCTCAAATGGGCGGCTGGTGCCTTGGCCAACCTACTACCTACCAAATATTAAGAAGTGGGTCAAAAGATGCCAGTTGTTAAATTGAAAACTTTTGCCTCACTGTCTCAAAGACTTTTAATAACAAAGATACAGCAATTCATACTTCCAAAGATCACTGGTTTGCACAAACATTCACAGATCATTATGTCTGGTGGTGTGGTAGATATCTATGAAATGGATGATTGGAATGAATAAATTCTTCTGCCTTGTTGAATTCCGGTGGCTTAGTACGAAGAGGTGTCAAGTCAACACTTACAAAAGTCATCCTGGAAGAGACACAAACTGAAATGAGACAGCTCTAGCCAGATGAAAAAAAACCTTACATCAGTTGATGTTATGCAAGGCACATAATCAGAAGGTGGTCCTTTTTTGCCTGTTGAGATCATTGATGACGTGCAAGCTCGATAACACCCCAATGTTTTCTGGGACACTCCAGTAGGCAAGGAAAGTGTCCATTTCATATGATCATTACGATTTTGAACTTGGTATGAAAGTAGATGAGCAGCAACACAAATCTTTGAACTTAGTGTATTTGTTTCAACACCTCTATTCAAAAACTTTGTAAACCACTCTCACAACAAAGCTCAGCCGGTTGAGTATTATTCAAGTCATGGTCAAGTCCACAAGATCTCGGAAGCATTACAGTTTTCATTTCTTGTGGTTTTTTTTTTTACAAGACAATTACTCTTCTTGTTAATCAGGAAACAACATAGTAATATAGTGAATCTTGAAAGTAACCAAGCAGAAGCAGACACGAGACTCATACTTTACATTTTATACCATTTTGAAATACTGCAAGTAAAACAAGTGGTGGCGCACAGCAATGAAGCAGACATCATCACAATGTGTCCTTACTATGCCAGTAAGTACACTTCAATAAAAGAACTATAGGTTCACCTGGCAGGTAATGAATAGTTACCAATTCATGAGGTGGCTGAAAAACTTGACTGAGCAGACCACAGCTTCCGTCTTTCGTACTTTGGCATGTAAAGATGATACTAGTTTCATTCATAGTCTTGAGAAGGAATTACCCTGTCATTATATGCCAGAGTTTCAGAACATTATTCTGACCTTAATGAGATGTCTTGTGAAATTGAACAAGTGGAACAGGAGGCAGCAAGTTTTATATTACATGATTGCAATGCCATACAGAAAATTGTGTTAAATCTTGCAGATTTTCTAACAAAAGATACATTTCAATAGAAACAGCCGTTGTCCAGTCTCTCTCACCTACTGCTAACTCATTACTGCAGCATGTAAAACATGCAGCCCTTGTAAAGCTGATATTTCAGTAATTCTTAACCTTTAACATGAGTGGTATGGTAGGTCGTTTGTGATTTGAAATTTGTACCTCTAAGAATAAGTCTTCCCCGAAATTCACGGAACTTTCACTTAGTGTGGCTATAAGGAAAAATGTACTGGCAACTGTTCCTGTTCCTGTTTGGTTCATTGCATAAGTACTCTAGGATTCAGTAGCTACAGATGGTACAAGGGATGATGGTTATGATAATGAGTGTTCTTCATGTTATACTTTTATCTTCAATTCTAACTTTCAAAGTGGTAAAAATGTCCTTAATGAGCATTATCATTGCTATTATGAAAAAAAAAAAGTTATATTTGTGATTTTACTACAAAAATTTTCTACTGCAGCTAGAGTGAATGTTTAACAGTGTCACCGTCTTGTATCAATCATTCCGTAATAAATTACTCTAGCATATTCAACTTGATATCATTAAATTGCATTATGAATTAATGGTCTACAAGCTTTATGTGTACCCATATTTTGATATTAAAGTTTACAAGTTATCGTCAAAGATAGACCGACCATCGTGGAAGCATCAAGTATATTTAAGCCAAAATGAACTCTTAATAAATTTCTGCTGCTTTAGGCAACAAAACTGAGGGTTGAAATTTAATTCTTCATGTCATGAAACATATGATATGAGGAGTCATTGATGTTTCAGCCTTACCTAGTTTTGAAAATCTGGATACTAATGGGAGGATATGGCGGACAGTGATCACCTAGAGTATATATTTAACTTATGTGGATAAAAAGTACCACGTGGAATTTTCTAAAGGTTGTCGACTCTGGCACTGCTCAGGAGGGTCTCTAAATATGAAAACTCACCACTAACCTTTCGCAGCAAGACACTCTTAACGAATTTGATGAAAACCTGGAGGGCATTGCCTGCACACAAACAAACGCACATGTTTACACACATGCGCTATATATATATATATATATATATATATATATATATATATATATATATATATATATATATATATATATATATATATATATATATATATATATATATATATATATATCCTCTCCTCCTACGCTTATTGACGCCAAGGGCCTCGGTTAGATTTCGCCAGTCGTCTCTATCTTGAGCTTTTAATTCAATACTTCTCCATTCATCATCACCTACTTTGCGTTTCATAGTCCTCAGCCATGTAGGCCTGGGTCTTCCAACTCTCCTAACGCCTTGTGGGGCCCAGCTGAATGTTTTGTGAACTAATCTCTCTTGGGGAGTGCGAAGAGCATGACCAAACCATCTCCATGTACCCTCCTCATCATGATCTTATCCACATATGGCACTCTAATAATCTCTTAGTTTCTCATATATATATATATATATATATATATATATATATATATATATATATATATATACAGTATATATATATGTATATGTATATATATATAGTATATATATAGTATATATATATATATATATATATATATATATATATATATATATATATGTATATATATGTGTGTTCGTATGTGCAACATTGGAAACTGGAAAGTGAATGGATAATATAGGTGAATGGCCCAGTGTGTATAGGGATGGGTCGGTGAAATTTACACATTTGCTGCTGATATGCCTTTTTTGGGTGTTAAATGGCCAAGGTTACTTAAAACTGCAGCAGAACGAAGTTTTCAGTTCCCTTACTGGAACGATCTGGTTGAAAAATATTAAGAAAACACTTCTAAGCCTCTGTTGGGGTGGGAGACTCTTAATTAGATTCTAATATAAGTGTATACACATGAATACATACATACATGTTTGTTTATGTATCTTCGATATATGTTTATATACGGATCTAATCTTCTGCAGGAAATGAAGCTTAAAAGATCAAACTGTAACATTTGTAACTTCTAGTACCATGAGCATATATCAGCAATTGACAGTATTTTTGGGGTCAGATGATAGTTTTGAAATGTCGTTCTTGCTCTTGGCCAAAAGTGAAAGGGCATTGTATTCGGAAGCGATTATGCATGCATACACTTTTGCTAATTTTAAGAGACACTGTCGTAATCAGGAATGATGATTTACAGGTTCAGTATCACTGCCATGATGGTATGTTGCGAGTGGCAAGCACTAATCCTATTAACGTTTATTTATGCAATGCAGGATACTTTGGAAAGTTAATGTAAATATATTTCATGTGCGCATTCCGATAGGGAGAGAGAAAAAAATAATTCCTTCTACAATCGTATTAACAAGACTTTATTCCAGTTTTAAGTAAGTAAAGAAATAATTCACGTGTTTATGAAAAATTGAGATAATCCGTGAAATTTATAGGTATTACGGTTAAGAGCTCACTGAAAGCCAAGACAGATCGATTTTTGGCCGCCTATGAAAAAGTTATCCTTACCTGATCAGCTTGTATGAAAACCCACTTATTCTAGGAAAATGTTGAAGCTTGTTTATATACATGGACAAAAGGGAAACCATCCAGTAAACGATATTTTAAATATTCCTTTTATGTGGTAAAACTGCAGATTATATTAATAAGTTTTGATGAAACAAACGTTGCAGTTTGGAAGTACAATACGGTAAAATGGAACTTGAAACTCTGAAGTACTTATAAAGTTTGCCAGTTTTGTTACATGTTAATTGATTAGAAGCCCTACGTTTGCGGATTAATCAAATCTAGTTAAAAAGAACCAGCATTTTTTGCATATCAGATTTATTTGTATAAACGAAACAGGTTAGATTCTAAAATTGTAAGTATTTGTAAAATAAAAATATCCTGTGAATTATGATCCTATCTTAACAGAATTTCGGAAAAAAAGAAAAAGTTTAGAATCAATTTCAGCTTTTGGTCCTAAACGGGTTCTATAGCATAGTTTTCAAGTTATGGTTACGTCATCTTCACTACTGTGCCATAAACATTTTTAGAACCAATTGAAAGCATTCAAGTGGGTGTGAACAAGGACCATGATGACACCCATCACGATTGGAGTACGTTCAAGATTTTCGATTGAAGCAGAAGAGAGGTTAACTCTACTATAATGCTGTTAGTTACCGTAAGAGTAAATGTAATGGTGGGTATATATAGGAAATGGATTATATGTAGATTGGGAGGCAGGTCTAGGTGACAGTGGTTAATTCTTATTATCTTTGGGTGACAACTGAAAGGTTTGGCAGTTGTCAAAGTAACAAGTAAAATATTGTTAACCACAAAGCTTATTATAATTATCATAATTGTATCTGACGTGTTCTGACATCACTTGCATATGAAATGGAAGATAGTCGGTGGAAATAAATGTTTAAAAAAAGCCGAGATATCCGTCTGAAGTTCTCAATAAAGATTGCGTTACGGATGAAGAAATAGCATAGAAATTTGATGTTCGTATATAGAGTGGTTTGTGTTGAGAAAAGTAGGTGATCAATTAAAGAAGTGAATCTGGAAGTGATGATGCTCTGACTACTAGGAAACCTCGATATTACTATAATTGGACATGGCTGAAGACTGTCCAGACGTAAATTCAAGCAGTAAGTACTCAAAACTTTTGTTACTATTGACATAGGAAAAGGAAAACGAGATGTAAGAACCTTGATGATGATTTGAGGTTTTCCTTTTTCTTGCAAACTGTGATGAGCAATAAATATTTGATATGAAAGTAAGAACTGTTGATTCATTATGCTGTGATTCTCGTGTTTTGTTATATATATTTTTAGGTAAAGAACTTATTTAAAGTGTGATATGTTGATGTGTTAGAATACCGAATCAAGAACAAACCTTGGTTCAATGATGATTATAAACGTGCTTATTTGGAGAAACAGAAGGCTTAGCATCTTTGGAAATTTAATAGATCAGATTGGACTTAAAAATAACTGAGCTCATCTAAGAGCCGTTGCTCAGAGATTTTATACTTCAACTAAAAAAAGAATATAATTTGACCATAAAAAAAAAACTCTTATTGGAATAACCTAGGAACGTAAATGGTGGGATACCCTTTAATCTACCCTTTTTGCTGTAGACTTACAGTTCATCCTTTGCTTAAACTAGATAGCAATATCACTGACCACATCAAGGAGAAAAGCAATAATTTAGCTGACGTTTTTGACACAAGTCATGTCATGAGAACTTATATCAAACTCCATTCTGTTTACGTGAAGCTTAGGTAACTAGTTAAGCTTTTCGGTCCTGAGAAATCAAAACTTTTACTGGACCTTAATGAAGGTGTAGATGTAAATGGCATTTTTATAGAGAGTTGATTTATTTCTTCGTAAATTGTCTGTTATTTTCGCAATTAAGCACGAACGAGGTTCTGTTTGCACTTAATTGAGAATTGGTTATGTTACTCCATTAGGTAAATGCTTTGTGGTAGATGTAACACTGCTCATCACTGCCCAGGTTTAGTAACTTCCATATCGTGTAAAGGTTTTTAGCTTTTAGAAAAACTTCTAAATAGTTATGCTAAAAGTAATAATATGTTCCCTAGTGTTCGGCTTTTAAGGAAATTCCTATGATTGTAGTTAGGAAATTTGTAAAACTGGCTTGGATTTTAGTGCTACCACTTACCTTTTTAATCATGAGCCTTGTTTTACCTTTTTAATCATGAGCCTTGTTTTAAACTCAAAACAGATAGGAGTAAGTATGTCTTTTCTTTGCACCGTTATCGAATTATCAAGTAATAGATTGCTAAGAGTAGTATTTGCTATACACCGTAGTGGCAGTTGGAATATAATATCGGGTGTTCTTTATGGCAGTATTCTCGGCTATCTAAGCCTGATGTGTGTTTTGGGCTAGAAAACAAGATCTTTGCATGTGCGAATGATGTTCTACTCAACTGAATCAATTCCATCTGAATATACTGTACACCTGTGGGGGCTGAATCCTTTGATAGAGATCTAGCTAAAATTAATGCATGGTTTAAATTGTGAAGGATGAAGATGAATCCTAACTAAACTCAAAGTATGATTGTAATTAGGTTAAGGACAGTAGCTCCTCAGCATCCAGATCTTTGCATTGACAATATCTTTAACTATAAACAACTCCTTTAAAATTCTGGGTGTAATTCTTTTTTGAGAAGGTCATTCAGTCTTCTCTTCTTCAACTGCACAAAAAAAAATTCTTATAAAGTCTCTTCGGATTTTTGGTGATCAATCTATCTTGAGGAGCCTCTTAACGAGAGAATGCCTTGTCGAAGTCATCGTACTTCAACAGATAATATCGTTTCCATGTTGAAGCATTGTGATGGGTAAGAGGCCTCTCGAACCTGGGGAAATTGCTCACCCACTTGTAATCTAAATTTCTCTCTCTGTTACCTATATCTGCTTCTCAATATCACTTCGACCCCCTCCTAAATTTATAAACTTTCTTTCGTCTTGCTGTCCTGACTCTGAGTAATATTTCTTTTATCTTTATAGATGTATATATGTATATGCATGTATATTTTTTTCTTTTTATAGATTTATTTATTTGTTTTTTAAATGGCGGGGATATTACCACATTTGTTATTACTGCCTGCTTAGGTGAATGGGAGAAGGGATCACGGTTGGGAGGTATGTGCATTCAAAGCTATATATGTGAGTATTGGATGATCTCAGTCATCCCAAAGATGGTTTAGACCTTATTTTGTGGTGGAACTGTTTTCAAGAGTTGGGTCATCGGAATCAAGGGGATTCGATCCTTGAGGTAGAACTCTCGGCTTCTGGCCAGAAGCCCATCGTTACAGATATGGGGAGGGTGATTCCATATTTTCTTGGTCTCAGTTCTAACAGGCGGATTTAGCTTACACATGTGCTTCTTTATCTGTTTTGTTGCTAGTGCTATCCCATGGGTAGGGTTTGGAGTGGACCATCTGGGAAATATACTCTCACTGTGCTGATAGTGGAGAATGCAAATTTCCTTTCCAACATATGATACTTTCTTAATATTCTCAAGGAGGTAAACCAACCAAACAATTAACAAAAATAAAACCTCTACCCTTGACCCACGCTTTGGATATGCTGACCCCCTCCCCCCCCACCAAGCACTGTTGACGACCTTTGGCAATTCTACTAAAGAAAATCCTGTTGGCGACTTTAGCACTAAGAAAGATCATCCTTCAAATATCCGTAAATCAATTAATTTGGCAACACAGGGAAGCTGAGAACCTTGCCTGTTACACGAAAGGGCTTTAGAAACTGATTATAATGTCCTAGAAAAAGCATTTCAATGTTATGGTTTTATCAAAGAAATTCGAATGAGGCTTCAAAATGACAAATGGAAGTCTTGAATATCCTTTAATAATCACAATGAAACATTTAATGCACTCTGCAATGTAATAAATATCAAGATTGATAATTTGAACATCAAGGGTGCTCTGTGCAATAGAGTATCCAAGGGTTTGGACGCCTACAAACCTGCAGACTGGATATATATATATATATATATATATATATATATATATATATATATATATATATATAAATGTAGTTATGCCTTCCCAAAGAAAGCCAAAACACCCAATGTGGCTTGTTGCTTGGTCTAAAGTGAGTACTTTCTCGGTCTAAAGTTGGTACAGAAATTATTTCAAGATGTGAAAATTTCTTCAAAAGAAATTGGGTAGCATCGCACCTGGAGATATATCTCAATTTGGAAGGAACAGTTTCCTCATAAATGCCAAATTACAAATACAATCTGTTATATTGACCAATTTAAATACTGATAATGATGATATAAAGTTGGATGTCAAACCTTATCTAAACTTCATTATGGAAGGGGATTAGTTTTCAACAAAAGACCTATATGAATTTACAGAGGAGGAGATACTGGCCATGTATCCATTAAATGTATGGAAAGTACATAAAGCTCATGGAATATTGTTATTGAAAATTAAAGGATTAAAGTTCGACCTGTCAAGCAGCAACCTCTGCAATGTTTTAATTGTTTTAAATATGGACACCCACCTAAAGTTTGTAAAAATGAAAAAAATTTGTAGCATTTGTTACAAATCTTATCATGGAGAGAGTACACTGGAAGCCGGGTGTTTAAACTGCAACTCGAATCATAGATCAACTGATAGGAGATGCGAACGGTATAAGTTGGAGGAAGCTGCTCTCAACTAATTCAGTTTAGAACACATAAGTGTGGTACATGCAACAAGACTGCTGAATAAATTAACTAGCTATGCAAAGGGCTTCTAATCAAAAGTAAAGATTTCACAGGAGACATCAAACCCACCTAGTACTGTCAATAGTTCTAGAAAAAGAAATACACCATCCAATAATAAAACGTTGTGTTACAAGGTAAGCATATTGCCTCCTGAGGCTTTGTCACTGTGTATTAACACTGAATCATTGCCTATTTCTTTCCAACCTTCATCCCCCATCACAAAAAATACTAGAACTCTCTCGCAGGCCATGTCCTTGCCTGATTTGATGGAGGTTCCACTCAAAACCGATTTACCTGGTGCACCTGTAGTATGGGAGATGTAAAAGCCAGGTAGCTCACCACCTATTAATCGAAAAAGAGAAAGACCTCCATCTCTCTCGCCCCTTCCATGAGAAGCATTAGTTATGACATCAAATAAATTTGATGTCTTGTCTGTTGAAGTTTATGATCAACCGAAAGACAACTTAAATAAATAAGAAATTGCAGTTGAGGTCCACCATCTGCCTCAACAAATAGATCAAAAGGACACAGAAAAAGCAAATGTAAAACTCAATATATCAAATAAACCTCTGGCAATAGTGTTAGATAAAAAATTGCCAATAAGATTTCATCCAAAGGGTATTCTAGAAAATGAACTGTGATTTTTATCCTCCATTTTGCAATGGAATTGTCAGGGTATAAGGGCCAAATATGAAGAATTGGAGCTCCTCATCCACGAGAACTCCCCCATAATCATGTCTACAGAAGAGCAAAAGTGATGATAATTCTCCTTGTCCTTGCGAATATATTAGCTATAGGACACTATATGATCACGGAGTAGGGAGCCATGGCAGTAGTCTTATATACTGTACATTCGTCGAGATGTTCCCCAAATTTCTTTTTCTATTCGTAGACCCCTGCAGGTAGTGGTTGTACAGATTGATATAGTTAGAAAATATATAATTTGGTCTCTGTACTTGCCTTTGAATGATAAAATTTTTTATGATAATTTAGTAGAGGAGATTTAACTCCCTCAACCTTTTCTTTTACTTGGAGATTTGAATGGTAGAAAATCCAGTTCCCAAAAACAACAGGGTTATTCAAACAGCAACCAGTTCCCTGGTGGTCTTCAGAACTAACTGCCTTGTACAGAGTCACAAGAAAATCTTTGACTCGATTACTTAGACACTGTACAGAGGAGTACTTAATAAAATATAAGAAATGTAAAGCACAGTTCCATCGTGCAATGAAAGAAGCTAGGCGTCAGTCTTGGATATCATTTGTTTCCTCTGCCAATTGTAGAACACCACCATCTTCTGTATGGGGGAAAGTGAAAAAGATAGCTGGTGAATTTACCCCCAACCCACCACCTGTGTTAGAAGGTAAATGGTCAGTATGTGACTGGAACAACAGAGGTTAGCGATGCTTTGGCTGAACATTTCTCCACTGTATCATGGAAGTGTGAAACAGCTCCTGGTTATGACTATAGAAACATTGAAGAACAGAAACTGTTAATTTTTTAAACAGAAAAGGAAGAATCTTACAATGCTCTTTTTACAGAAAGAGAATTTGAGTCTGCAATTGCTACTTGCAATGATACAGCCCTAGGACCCGATGGAATTCCATATGTAAAGATTAAACAATGTACCTGTTAATACTAAATTATTTGTTTTAAGCATTATTAATCGAATAAGGCTATGATAATTTATTTTAAGCATTGTTAACAGAATATAGTATAGTACAGCGGCATAGCAGACCAATTGTTCAAATTGGTCTAAAAGCACCAAAATTGGTACACATGTAGATTAATATATTCTAAACATTTTTGGATATGGAGGCATTCAAGATTAGCCCTTAGGAAGATATGGCGGCCATTGTTCAAAATGGCCGCCATTTAACATTAGCGTCATTACATAGACTTCATTATGTGTCGTTAGTTTGGTGCTAGATGGGCCAAAATTCCCTTTTTTTACATCAGAATTAACATCAATAAATGTTTAACAGATATTTAGATGAATCTTCTCAAAAATGGCCCCCAAACTGGCCGCCATTTTGTGGAAAAAGTGGACATTTGATGAAGATTTCAATACTCAATGACATAATACCTCTAATAACCAGTACTTGATTTCAGGAACACACTTTAATTGCTCAAGTTGCTTTTTTATTTCAAATTGCTGGCAAAATTGCTAGTCAAAATAATACACAGAGTACGGGAAGTTTACAGTATGGTCAGATTGTAGTTATATAGTCGACCAAAAGCCCAGTCTCTAGGCACAGTACTTGTGTAATCCTGCAGTACATACATGTAATACAATAACGTAGATTTTGCCACACTATGTTAATTATGATTCCGAACTTTTCAAATCTGGTCACCAGAATTATGAATGTCTACAGATCATAATGTTGGTTAGCAAGTTTTCTGTCCCAATCTACTGGCATTCGCCTTCACAGAAACATAGACCAGTGCATTGCAGTGAAGCGTTCTTGCACTTGCAGCGGTTTTTGCAGCCTTTCTTGCATCCGCAAGACACCAGCTCATAGCAGGCCTTGGATGCCTCAGGGAGTGTGGTCCAGAGTGGTGTGTAGAGCCCATCATCACTCCGATGCCAGCCCCAGTCTGTTGGTGGAGGGAGCACGGGCGTTGGTACCAATGCCTGGCCCCAGACATGACCACCCTGAAGGGCAGATCTCTTCACATGCTGCTCCAGAGCAGCGTAGGTTGGCGGGATGTTCTGAACAGAGTTCGTCTTTGCAAAGAGCTGCTTTCTCGCCTTGTTGACGTCCTTGCATTTGCTTGTGCGGTCATACAGGAGTATGACAAACCTCTAGATGACATGCATTGTATCCTCTTGGATGCTTGTGGGTGCATTTGCCAGACTCAGCAGGGCATCAGTGAGTTCTGGCAGCGTGTTCCATGTTGCCCAGGCAGATTTCTTCCCATGTCCGACGAAGGCTGACACAGTATCACACCCTGTGATGGCATGAAACATTGGAAGAGCACATGCCTTCTCTGGACCAAGGGAGGAAGCTATTTCATGGGCTGCAATGTAGCGGTAGTTCTTGCCTGTCCCAAAGGCTACCCAGAGTTCGTCTCCAGCTGGTAGTTTCTGGACTACCATCACTGCTAGGACCACGACGTCACTGTCTACTGTTCGAACCTGTATCTGGTGGTGACCATGTTGTGCAGCATGTGCTACATGTAGCATCATGCGGGTGTCTGCCTCTTCTTGGTTGCATGGTGCGAGTGAGTTGACATCCTCTTGCTGTGGAACACAGATCACCTGCTCCCCATCAGTGACGACCAGTTCCTTGCCTTCTTCTTGAAAGGACTCTGCAAGCATGGTGGAGAGGTAGCTGAAGAGCTCCACTTTGTTGCTATCAACTCGCAGGAAACTTTGCCAATTTCCTGGTATGACTGCTGAGTCGACAACACGCCGACGTACTCCCTTTCCACGCTGTTCTCTGGTTGATGCCTTCAGGGAATCTGCTCTGTAGCTGTCCCACACAAGGTCAAGACGTGATACATGTTGGAAACGTTGTACAACGTATGGGATGAACACTTGCTGTGCATATTCCTCGAACGTGTTGGCAGTACCCGGCTTCAACATCTGTACGATTACTGCTCCATCGAGGACAACAGCAGTGACAGTAGGAGCTTCAAACTGAGGCTCAGCATGGCCTTCAAGGCACACCAGCAAGTCACTCTTGCTCCCTAGGTACAGTCTC
Source organism: Palaemon carinicauda (assembly GCF_036898095.1). Lineage (NCBI taxonomy): Eukaryota > Metazoa > Arthropoda > Malacostraca > Decapoda > Palaemonidae > Palaemon > Palaemon carinicauda. Next base: position 47,473,227 of record NC_090739.1, read on the forward strand.
CCTCCGTCAGATAAAGCTGGAGGGCATTGCTGATTTTCATGCCTGAAGAACTCTTCTAGATTCCCATCACGGGTCTGGCAGCCGATATATAATCGTGCGAAGAGCGCAACATCATTCTTCAGAGATTTGACCTGTTCTTTTCCTTTGGGTATATTGGGTCCTCTCTTGGTCGCAAACAGTGGTAGCTTGTTCCGGTGGATTGCCACCTCAATGGACTTGGTTCTGTCCACGATGCATTCCTTTGAGAATGCTTCAAACTGGTCTTGGCCAATCTGCTTGGCGTTACGGACTGTTTCTATGACTGCAGGGTCTGCGATCTCCTTTGTGTCGAGCACCAGCAAGTCCTGACTGTCCTCCTCGAAAGGGTTGCCCAGCTCTTCAATGACGGCCACGAGTGAGCGCACATCTCTGGCAAAAGTGTTCTGCACACTTGGTGTCTCTTCGTGGTGACGTGTCTCCTCTTGATCGTGTGGATGCAGATTGAAGTCGTCAAATTCCACAATCACTCTAGCAACCTCCGGTCCAGCAACCATCCAGCGCCTCAGTGCAGTTGGATTGTCTGTGAGGCCGATGGCTCCTCCATCACCCTTGACATACGCGTTGTTCTGCTCATGTCCTTGGTCAAGAGGGATTGCTGAAAAGATCCTCTTGGTCTTCTGGACTGTGAAGTGTCCCTTGCTAAACTCTGTGAAGACGTCTGGATGTTTGTTTGCCAGTTCTGCCATGTCCCGTAGATGCACTGGTATCCATCGGGCATAGTTCGTGTGGTCTAGTGCGAAGAACCACGGAGCCAGTTCTGTCAGAGCATCCACGTACATGCTAAAATTGGCTTCTCTCAGAGATCGCACATAGATCAGGAGGTGCCGCTGGTAGTGGCTTCTGAAGAGTGTGTTCTGGCGCGCTTGGCCTGGACATTGTCAGTACTATCAAATGCTGAGCTGCTTGCGATGCGTCTCTTCTCTGCTCTTCGTAGCATTGTGTTATTGTATTTGAGCATACATGTTTTATGCCACTTGGCCTGGTGGGCAACCATTGTCGCCTCAACACCTTGTCCTTCATCTAGTCTCTGTAACTGAACAGTTCTTGGCAGTTCTCCGAGTTCATCAAATTTGACCAAGTTTGCAGCCATTGTCGTGTATCCACTCCCAGGGTCTCGGCGTTTAGACAGTACTGGGCAGACAAGTGACTCTGTTGTCTCCTCTTGACATACAAGACACAGCTTCCAGTTTGTCTCAGGAGGTGTTGTGGGAGTACGTTGCTCAAAAGTATCGACCAGTTGGAACTTCTTTGCCATGGCTGCAGTCTGGAACAACGCGTCTCTGATGTCAGGTGGTGCTGCTGCTGCCTCACCTGCAAAGACACAAAACACCACCATGTTACCACAAGTTACTACTACAAGCACCATGACTATCAACACTATACTATTACTGCAGCCGCCGTCACTGCCACCAACGCTGCCGCTGCAAAGTAAAATTCATTTTCTTGTGAAATGGTAGCCAAATTATTTGGTAAGCACAGAAGTATGTGTAATTGTACAATACTTATCACCTCTAGCACACTTATCACCTTTAGCATCCACAAAAAGACAAATTATGGTACATATTCAATGACGCTAACGGTAAATAGCGGCCATTTTGAAAAATGGCCGCCAAATGTGCTACGGGGAGAATCTTGAATGCCTCCATATCCAAAATTGTTCAGAATGTATTAATCCACATGTGTGCCAATTTTGGTGCTTTTAGAACAATTTGAACAATTGGTTTCATATTTCTTACTATGCCGCTGGGCTAGTATGATCATAGTTATCCAAGTGTTTGGGAACTAACCATTGTTTAAGCATTTTTAAAATCTGGTAAGGATAAGTTTTAAGCAGCAAACTATCGACTAATTGCATTGACTAACTGTTTATGTAATATCAAGAAGATGGTCAATGCAAGAATGGTGTGGTACCTGGAGAAGAAAGGTATTTTATCACCTAACCAGTGTTAATTTAGAAAAATGCACTCATGACTGATGTGTTGGTATAACTGGAATCTTTTATCTGTGAAGCATTTGCTTCCAAACAGCACCATGGAACAGTTTTTTTTTTTTTATCTTGAAAAGGCATATGATACTGCATGGAGATATGGTATACTTGAATCATTCATAATATGGAAATGAGAGGCGAGCTACCATTGTTTATTCAAGCATTTGTTTCACATAGACATTTTAAGTTAAAGTAGATGAAAGTGTCAGCGAGGAAATGTCAGGAAGGAGTGCCCCAGGGTAGTGTGCTAAGTGTAACCCTATTTGCATTAGCCATTAATGGGATATCCTCTGTTATTCCCAAAGATATATTCTTAGAACTCTTTGTAGATGATCTCTCCATATAATTTTCTGGAACTAGAATGTCGATGGTTAAGAGAAAACTACAACTCTCAATGATCAAAATTATTCGGTGGGCTGATATGAATGGATTTAAGTTTTTGACAAGCAAAACTGTTGTGCATTTCTGTCGTATTCGGGAAGTACATCCACACTCAGATATATACGTCAAAGGTCAATGGATCACGTGTAAGTGAAGCTAGAATTTTAGGATTGATATTTGATTGCAGGCTTACATGGGTTTCTCACTTAAAGGCATTAAAAGTTAAATGTCTTGAGGCTCTGCATCTTTTAAAAGTTTTGTCCCATACATCATGGGGGGCCAGATGCAAAAGTATTTTATAATTATTCCAGGCCTTAATTTTTTTTTCAAAAATTAGTTATGGGTGTGAAATATATTCTCAGCTACCTCAAGCTGATTAAAGATATTAGATATACACCATGCTGGTATCCGATTGTCCACAGGACCGTTTAGAATTCACCTATCCCAAGTCTCCTTGTTGACGCTGGATAATTACCTTTAGACCTTTCCCTAAAGTCTTCTATTGTTCGGTATTGGTTTAGGTTGTAAAGACTTCTTAATTCTTTAGCCTGTTAGAGTATAAACTTTTAAAGGCATCTTAGATATTTTAGGAGTTGCACTCAAAATCTCCTCAACCTTAAGGTTTTTGGGTAAAACAATTAATAAACACTCTTGATATAGCAAGAAATAGAGTTCTTCCATTTAGAATATCACCAACCCCTCCATAGAAATTACCAGAGATGTATTTTTGTAAATATTTTATTGATATAAAAAAGAATAAAAAAGAACATGATAAACTTGGAAGCCAGGTCTCTTTTTATGGAACATGTGGAAGAACATAGGGAATCGACTTTTATATATACTGATGGCTCCAAATCTGATACTGGCGTTGGATTTGGAGTAGAAGTAGTACTTTTAATTGTAGAAGTGCACTTCCTTAAATAACTTGCATATATACTGCCAAACTACATGGTATACTAACCGCTATTGAGAAAAAAAATGTTAAAAGAGTAGGACAATTTTAGCATTTGTAGTGATGCAAGAAGTGTCCTACAAGCATTAGAAGTTTTTAATTTCAGTAATCCTTTAGTTATAGAAATTTTTGATTGCCTTTTTATGATTGTCCTGAGAAGTATAACAGTAATTTTCATGAATTCCGGTACACGTAGGTGTGTCTGGAAATGAGAAGGCAAATTTACTGGCAAGGAATGGTGCAGCTGAGTTCCTACCAAGGAGGTATCCCACTCCCTGTAACGTTTTTTTGACCTATAACTAAGAGTTTGATTTATATTAATCGGCAACCACATTGAGATAGTTTAATTGAAAATAAGATGAGAGAAATAACAAAAGTTATATCCCCTTGGAGGTATAAACTGATGCCCCAAAAGTGGGAGACTACTCTCTTTTCCACATTGATCACTCTCGGATGACACATGAGTTTCTGCTACTGGCCAACACCAACCATATTGCAACGACTGTTTGATATTCTTGACAGTGAAGCATTTGTTGACTGAATGCCTCACTTAAAGCACTTAAAGCACGGAAAAAAATAGATATCTCTTTGAGGCTAAAGATGAGGATGGCAGGTTCATCCTTGCCAAGATTCTTGGACATGAAGTCTCGTACATGTGCTAGCAACATTATTAGATTTATCTCAGGTGCATCCATTTAACTTTTATAATGACATCTTTGCTTTTATGGTTTTTATTGAAAATTCCTTTATTCCGTATTTATGATAAATTATATCGGCGTCAATGACCTTCGATGTCAGGATGCATGAAAACTTCAAATCAATCAATTAATCTATCCCGAGGAAATGTTTTTTCTTTTTTCTTTTATTCTACCATGTTTTGAGTCTTCTTTTCCTGACCGGTCTTCAGCTGCTGACTCCAATATTAAATTTTTGGATAGAAACTTGCAGTCTAGTAAGTTCCTTTTCCCTGATTTAGATATTAATCTCTGAAACCGTCGTTCGGTCCATGTTGTAAATTTATTTTCATAATTCAGATCATTCGTTGCATTTAGATTTTCCCAAACTGTACCATCCTTTACTTAGTATTAGCTATGCATTCTCTTTAATAAGGCACAATACTAGATATTATTTTATATGTTTTATTGGAGCTTTGACCAGATTGTGACCCTCTTAATCTGGCAGCAGTTTAGGGGCTATGACTTCTAGTGTAAGGACTCCTGGCCAGAGATAAGCTCTGGGCAATCTGGATATGTGTGTGGCGTTAGAATCTTTGGAACTTTAGAAATTCAAGGTCTTGCACTCATTTCTGTTTAACAGGATGACAAGTCTCCTTTCACAGTTTATATATGACATCTATTTTAACGTTTTTAAGCTTTACTTCACATATATAGTTTGTCATTTTCTTATTTCGTTTCCATACTGGGCAGCTTTCTCTATTGGACCCCTTGTGCTTGTAGCGTACTTCTTTTCCAACTAGGGTTGAAGCTTAGCTAGTAATAATAATGATAATAATAATCTGGGCGATGAATTCTTGGAACTTCATAAGTTCAAACTTGTTAAAATACTTATTTGTTGAATAAGTAGCGAAGTCTCGTTTTATATTTTATATGTGACAGATCTGTTTTAATGCTATTACTGATCTTAATATATATATATATATATATATATATATATATATATATATATATATATATATCATATATATATAATATATATATATATACAATATATGTATATATGTATATATATATGTTATATATATATGTATATATATATATATATATATATATATATATATATATATATATATATATATATTTTTTATTATTTCTCATAGGTAGCTTATTTGTTATTTCTCTATTTCCTTTCCGCACTGGCCTTCTTTCGCTGTTGGATCTTTTGGACTAGTAGCATCTTGCATTTCCAGTATATATAAATTCAAGTAAATTCTATTGCCTCGTATATCAACCTAATTTTTAGAACATTAATAAAAATGATTATTTCGTCTTTTTACCCTTTTTTATTTTTTTTAAAATTTGTGTTGCA
>NC_090739.1:47481131-47496131 GCF_036898095.1 Palaemon carinicauda
ATATATATATATATATATATATATATATATATATATATATATTTACTCATATATATATATATATATATATATATATATATATATACAGTATATATATATATATATATATATATATATATATACAGTATATATATATATATATATATATATATATATATATATATATATATATACAGTATATATACACATAATATATACACATACACACATCTTCCGTTAACATCAGTTACAACCAATCTTGCATAAAGACCCTTTTGGTAAAGGAGTTATTCTTTATAGAAGGTTAAAACAACTTTCCAAGGGAGATGAAATAAATAAGGAAAATAGGGTAGGGTCATTTAAAAATCTTAAGAACTAATTGCCGGGAAATAAAGTTCACGTTAGAGCATCTTTATTTAAGATAAATACAAACCTTTTTTTTTTTTTCAAAGTATCGAGAATGATGTGGCCACGATAGATATTTCTCTTAGCAACACCGGGCTACAATTGGTCATATTAACATGCAGGTACTCTTTTCCAGTAGATTTAGATGTGTTCTAGCCAACGACAAATTTGTAAATAGAAATAATTTGGAAAACGCTAAATCACACACACTCAAGTTCAGCAAGGTAGCTCATGATTTCAGGTCATTGTTGTTTCTACGAAGTCCTCACAACTGTTTATCGTAAATGTTACAATGTAAATCCCAAAGACTGCCAAAGAGTAATATTTTAGATATATTAACCAAACAGCTAGTGGAGGGAGAGATGGCTTCTGTATATAGATTATTTTTAAGGGAATATGACTATTAAATAGACGAAGTCTTGTAAACTTCCTTTTTGCCGCTATGCTGATATCATCTTTTTCATTCCTCCGTTATTGATCGGTAATTGACAAGAAGCGAAGAGAGGCAACAGTGCTGTCTCCCAGACAAAAGTTCATTCCTCAGTCGACATAACCTGCTTCCGTCTTCAGCTCCCAACACGGGCCTTTATTATTTTGGTCCATCTGTTTTTATTGCATCTATTGAATGCACGATGCTATATTGTTTCGTTCGGTAGCTGCACGATACAGACCTTGGCATGATATTTGCTATAACGCTTCACAATAGGGACACGCGAAAGTTAGGATGATTGACGGGAATGGGGTGGGGTGGGATGGGCGAGAAACTATCGTCTTGGTCATTGTCGTCATCCAAAATGCCACATTCATCAACATCAGTATTCATCATCTTCATTTTTCTAACGACTTCTGATGTTTCTTTCATAGGTTTCATTAGCTTAATCGAAATATACTTAATGGAATAGGTGGTGTTTCGGGATATGAAGATTTTTTGGGGCCTTTTTGTAGATGTCAAAGAAACAAAATCTGACATGAATGTTTTTTGCCAAAGAGAAAGTTCGTGTGAACCATTATTTGTATTTTAATGATTGTTTTTTAAAATGTTGATTATATTCAGAATATGATCGAAGGTTTTCAAGTAAATATTAACATCGGTAAGCAAGCAAGAGTCAATCAAATAAATTCAAAGAATACTTAATGCTTTTATTTCTTTTTTTTTCGCTCACATAACCTCATTTCACAACTTTCCTTGAAACTAAAGTTTAATGTCAAAGATTAAACGAAAATATCTTTGTCCGCCTACGTAACTAATGCTGCTTTTCATTCTCGACTAAAAGGAATGTGAAAATGAGGTGCTTAATGTATCGTTAAGTCAAGTCATGATCTTGAAATGAATTTGCTTCATGAGAGTTTTCTTTTTCTTTTTTAATTCTCTAAGAATTCTCAAAATCACGTTTCTTCTTTGTAAAAATTTATCAAATCTCTCTCTCTCTCTCTCTCTCTCTCTCTCTCTCTCTCTCTCTCTCTCTCTCTCTCAAAGGTATCATGATAGTATTATATAGGTCTCATTTCTATAAAACATAATGGTTAACGTATTACTAACACTAATTCGATCTTAATGATGGTCCGTGATGCCCAGCTTACCTATAAGCTCGAAAATCTTCGTTCTTTGTGAAACATTGATTTTTAATATTGCCTCGTGCAACAGTCGTTACTATATTAGTACTGTATGCTTGATTTACGTATTATGTGATACTAGGTGTCATGTGAAATGAATGTTTATGGTTGCATTACTGATGTGTAACCAAATCATACTGTAGTTATCTGCACTTGGGTATTCATCGTTATTTTTTCCTCAAAATAATTGTTATCGTGATAAAGTATGTCTTGAATTATACATGAGGCATTGGCCGTTAAATTTTATTGTCTAAACTTTATCCATTCGCAGGTAAAAATCGTAATATATATATATATATATATATATATATATATATATATATATATATATATATATATATATATATATATATATAAATACATATATATATATATATATATATATATATATATATATATATATGTATGTATGTATGTATATGTATATGTATGCATTTATGTGCGTATGTATATGTATATATGTATATATATATATATATATATATATATATGTATGTATATGTATGCACATATATGTATATGTATTTGTATATATATAATATATATATATATATATATATATATATATATAGATATATATATATATATGTATATATATATATAATGTTTATGTATGTATATATATGTATATGTATATGTATATATAATATATATATATATAAATATTATATATGTATATAAATATTATATATATATATATATATATATATATATATATATATTAGGTCTATATTCTCCAGATACACAATATATAAGGCAGCACAACTTCCCTACATACTATATACATAGTGTTAAGTCAAACTGTTAGTCCAATTAAAGATAAGCTACTGGGGCAGTTCATTTAAGGTGTAGTCTATAAGGTTAGCCAATGTCAGGGTTAGTCTACATGGTTAGTGTATGTAGAAAGACAGCAATTAATCGTTTCACATATTTCGACCAGTCTTTAAGGTTTCTCCTGATATTATATCATGGTTTGGTTTCCAGTATTCTGTATTATCCTCTCTTAAATCTATGACAATAGTAAAGGAGGCATAAATATAAGATGAAGTCCCGAACAACTAACTTTATTTAAAGACTAACACGGGTATTTATGGGCCCATAAGGGGTCATATAACGGCCGGGCTCTCTCCATAAAGCAGACATGCATGTAAAAGAAGGCATCCTGTCCAAGAGAGTCTTACTGTTGGCGGGTATTCTTTTAGGAGATATGCAACTTTTAGGTGGTTAAGGGTAATCCAATCGTCTTTTCCACAATTGTTGAGGGAGAAAGCTTTCAGAGTACGACAGATGACAAGAAATGGGCCCCGTAATCAGTGGCTTCCATGCATCGGTGTGCATGAGGACATGTGTTACGGTATGTGGGTCTTTCGTTATATGCTGCTTTGCTATGGGCATGGAAATCTGACGGGCAGGGGCTAAATGTCCCCAGAACAAGACAAATGCTGGAGATCATTGGAGGAGGTGGTGGATGGAAAAATAAAGGCTAGGACGACAACAAAGGGCTGAGACATCAATGATGTCCTTGTGAGTAGTCCTCAGTCCGAGGATGGCCCAGTAAAGGAATTGTGGAACCAGCTGGAGTCGGTGCAGCAGGACATCGAAAATGCTTTGAGAGTACGACAAAAACATTCTACCATTCCACTGACTGTAGTCTGATATAGGGTGATGCCAAGAACAGGCCCCAGTAATGTCCACAGTTAAAAGTTAAAAATGGTTCCCTGTCGGAAGTACTATGCTCTGGTATGCCAAATCTTGCTATCCATCTGAAAATGAAGGGAGCCCTACATGAGGATGATGATGTATCTTGTATGGGGATGGCTTCAGGCCAGCGAGTGGAGTGATCAATAACTATGAATAGGTAATGGTGTCCTTTTGACATGAGTAGGAGGCCAACGACGTTGACTTGAATGTGGACCAAACAACGCTGAGGTTGATGAAAAGTGCCCACATATGAGTCTGTTGATGCAGCCTTGAAGTTTGACGTGATGTACCGGCCTGGACCCAATCCTTGGCATCAACAAGTTAATGGGAGGGCCTCTTAAATGATTTCTAATCATTGACATCTGGCAGCACATTTCTCAGCAGCAGCAGCAGCCCCGAATCTGGAAAGGTGGTAGCCAAACTGAGGCATCATTGATTTTGTTAAACTGAGGTACTCTGTTACTAATAGCGATCCGTGTGTTGTCCTGTGGACTCTTGCAATTTGTTGATTTTGTCTTGATTGACAAAATATAACTAAATCCAGACTCCCATAAGTATGTTGTCGCAAATCGGATAAAGACAGGTAGAGCTTTTTCACGAAGTTCTGGAAACATATTCATAGTTGAACACCATTACTCTTCTAAAGTCTTGCTTTCAAATTGCATTTCGGGAGCATAAATTGTCCCCAAATTAATGAGATCCTACTTTAGCTTGTCATCATCAGACACTATACAAATTGTAGGAATATGGATTATGATCTATTCTCCTAAAATCTTGTTCAACAGCTGCAAAATTTTTATCCATCAAATGAATTTTAACAGCACTTCTAAAAGAGCCCCAATTTCTTCACGCACAGTGAGGAATTATAGATCCATTATGACAATTTCCCCAAGTGACGGAAACTTTGAAAGTTGACCTCTTTCCTCTCGGCCATGCCAAAGAGGTAGCTTTTCACTGAAAGCATTCAACTTTTGGAGCATTTCAGTATGTTTATCTTTTTCCCATAAAAAGAGACACTCGGTTCATTTATATGAGTGAAAATGTCAGCCAAATAAGCCAGCTTTTAGATGAAATTTTGCAATTAGAATTCAACAATCAGATTATAGTCACGTTCCTACAAAAAATCTTTGATTTGTTCCTGCAGTTCAAAGATGCAGGTTAAAGCTTGCCCATTTAAATTTATATATTCATTTAGCTTTGCTAAATTTCCAAATCCCCAGTTGGGAATCCCTGTACTACTGCATTCACCTCAGTTTTAGTCGGTGTTGTATGGTTGTCCCCTTCATGAGGATTGGAGTTACTGATGAGCTCTTCATGGTGGAGAAGTGGCTGTCCATATGTGCGTGAACTCTTGTCATCAGATCTTCAATGGGCAAGGTGTCAACATCTGGAAGGAGACTCACACAGGTTCCGGCAGGCATTGTACATAAAAGCTACAAAGTAAATTTATGCTTACTTCACGAGGAGTCCCGTCTACAGAAGGATGAAGGCAAGCGATACTGATTATTTCTCTGACAGCCATCAGCGACTTTTGATCCCTCAATGGTTGTTGAGAAAGCTGAAAAATCTTGGCCACATGGTACTTCTCCAGGAGGTATGATTTGAGGGCGTCATACTGTATGAGGGGTGTTCCATTGCTCACAAAGCCAATCATAGATTTCTGGAAAGGTCTCGTAGCCGATCGCAGTGAATACATAGTCTGCTTTGCTGCTTGAGCAGGTCACGCCTTGATGGGGAGCTGAACTTTGGCGCGCTGAAATCAGGAAATATGTATCTCTACTGGTGAAGGGCGAGAGTTTCACTGAGGTAGCATGGAGAGAAGGGGTCAGGGCCAGTGTTGGAAATCATCAGAGGATATGGTAGACAAAGCAGTGAGCTTGAAGCCTGGCTAAGTATTTAGTGACATCACAGTTATTTATAGGCTCCCCAGAGGTCACATAAGAATGAAAATTGCATGTTTACATTGATTTTTTTTTTGTTCACATTGACTTGTGATCACCTACTACCATTGTTAGAGGTATGGACAATTTGAAAAGTATTACATGTTTAAGACTGTTGACAATGTCTGTAGGAAATGTTAAAAACATTCCACCAAAGAATTAAATTCACAACAAGTATAATGTATAAACTGCACTCTAGTTAAACAAACGAAGTGACCATACAGTGAATTCAAGGAATTTTAAAGCTTATGATTTGGAATTAAAAAAGACTAGCAGAAAATACTGACCATGGATACAAAAGATGTCATAAACTGTGGCTTGTAAATATACAATCTGTTGGTAATAAAACTATTCAAATTCGAGAATTGATAAATGAAAAATATTTGGACATAATAGCATTATCAGAAACGTGGTTATATAACTTTGATAAGGCTAAGATTGCTGAAATGACCCTCTCCCCACAAACGCCTTCTTTCATATTTGGAGAGAGTGCAGGCCTTGTGGGGGTGTCGGGCTCTTCATTCATAATGGTTACTCAAATCTCAAAATGTTATAAAGAAATAGTGTAACAAGCTTTGAATATATTGAAATAAACTTTATGCACAAAAACAAAAAATACCCATTGTAACAGTTTAAAAACCTACAAGAACAAATACTAATATCTTCTGAAGAATTAATTTTACTCATTGAAATGATTATCATGGAAAAAAATAAATTAGTTATTTGTGGAGACTCCACTCTTTGGATGGATGATGCATCATTTAGTGAGTTATTGAAATCATATTAATTGTTGAATAATGCTGCCTGTGCATCTGCTTTGACTGGGCATACATTGTACCTAGGTTCAAGTGATGGAATGAATAACATTGTATCTGATATAAATGTAAAAGAGAAATGCACTACCTCTCCCGTGCACAAACTTATTATGTTTAGACTACCACTACGGAAACATGCAGTGGTGAAGAAAATGAACTTTAGATATAAATCAAACTTTTCTACTTTTTACTTATTGAAGAAGTTACAAAGAAAATAAATGATGCTATCAGCATTCCCTGTGATCATGGTAACCCTTGCTTGTTTGGCGCTACATGTGTTGACTGCCTTATGACCTTATATAATAGGGCGAGTAAAAGTGAAGACACCATGTGTCTACTGATGGAAAAAACTATTATTGTTAAAGACCAATAACTATGGTTTAATGGAGAGACTTTAGAGAAAAAGAAGGAAAAAAAAGACGTAAAGAAAGAAAGTGGAATCGGTTAAAAACTGAAAGTACATGGGCAGAATACAAAACTGCTATGTGCCAATTACCTACTAAGGAGGAAAAAAAAGCAAACACTATAATAGAAAGATCCACAAAGCAGCAACAGGCATAAATAAGTTATATTGTTTCCTAAAGGGTATAATGGGAAATATAAATGAAAAAAGGCTACCAGAGGTGTAAAGTAACTAGGAACTAGCAAATAATTTTCTAGCATTTTTTAAAAACAAAATAGAAAGTATAACTAGGTCATTTGCAAATATTCAACATAAGATTAATGCCACACCAGATACACAGATAAAATTAACGAGATTCAATAATATAACACAAGTCGATATCATCAGGATTATCAACAGAGCAAAGAAAGCAAACTGTATGATCGATCCAATGCCAATATTTGAAGTGACTGGGGAAGGAAACTTCTAGTCTAGCTGATATAATCATGAGAATAGCAAATACAAGCATAGATGAGTGTAAGTTTCCCAAATTTGAGATAATGTCTATAGTCATTATCAAGAATTAACCTTGTATAGACTATTTAGAATCTATCCTTCAATTCAAAAGTGCTAGAATACGGGATTCGTGAACAACTAATTAGTCATTTAGAAGAAATAGAAGCTTGGCCAGACAACCAGTCTGCTTACAGAAAATTATACGTAACGGAAGCAACTATCTATTCTGTTGTAAATGATATGCTGGAAATGATGGATGAAAATAAATATGGCATTCTAGTATTACTCGATCTTAGTGCTGCTTTTGATACAGTTGTGCATGAACTGCTACTAAATGATCTAGGGTCCATCGATATTGAAGATCAAGTTTTCAAACGCCTAAAAGACTACTTGGCTGGAAGAACTTACTCTGGGCAAATTGGAAACACTTATTCATCATATGAACCTTTCAACCAAGGGGTACCTCGGGGGAGTGAACTGGGCCCAATCTTATTCTGTATCTACAGAGGCATGGTGTGAAGTTCAAACTATTTGCAGATGATACACAATTTTACTTCTCAATGAATGACGCAGACGACACTACTGAAACTTTAAACCAAATTCTTGCCTGTGTTAGATAATGGAGGACAATCAAACAACTAAAATTAAATGAAAATAAAACTGAGTTTATGGTGGTTGGAAAGAAAAACAGCGTAAGAAACTTGTGTGATATTCAAATAAACAAAAATAATGACTCTGCCCCGATATCCAGTAAAGTTCTTGATTTAGGCGTATCTCTTGACTGTAACTTATCTTTCAATGGCCAAATAAATAATGTAGTAAAAACTGCTGGTTATCATATTAGAAACATTGCTTTTATAAAGAAGTACCTAGATGAACATTCTGTGAAGAAACTTGTGATAAACTGAGTTATTACCAGGATTGACTACTGTAACTCCATCCACCACAATTTACCAAAAGTACAACTTAAGAAATTACAAATCATAATAAACAAATGAACAAGACTGATAAAAGGTATCCCACCTCCAGAAAGGATCACTCCTATACTAATTGATTTACACTGGCTGCCGATTAAAGTGAGAATTGAGTTTGAAATATGTACAATAACCCATTAAGTTATCAGAACCGGATGTCCAAAATGTCCAAGAAAATTACTACATATTATGCAATCAACAAATCGTGTTGACACGAGAATAGTTACAGATGGTTTCAAAGTATTGGAAGCTAGATATATGTCTACTGTAGGCTCTGGAGCCTTTAAATATGTGGCCACGAGACTATACAATAAGCTCCAGTGAGACATCCGAAAGATTGAACATATTATGGCTTTGAAGAGTAAACTGAAGATTTTCTTGTTCTGTGAGTGTTTCGATAGTAGAAATAAACAAGCAATGTGCACTGTGAAATGTTGAATGCTTTCAAACGAACATAATTAAATGACTGTGGAGGTCCTATAGAGAGTAGGGTTCCTCTGCTGTATAGGACCAGAAAAAACAGCCATTAAAGTAAAGTAAAGTAAGTTTGTATGTACAGTACATTTTTTGCTGTACGTGCATTAAATATCCAATTTATCTAGGGCCGTCTAGCAACTGACTGCGTGGAGATATCATGCACTTTATAAGTAGCATACTCCTGTACATTTTTTGAATCTGATGTGGATAATTGTCAAAAGAACTAATCCCAATAAAGTCATTTGTGGACTATGAAAAAGCCTATGTATCAGGTAATTTTGTGGAGAGTCCTGCGTTATTATGCGGTTCCTCTTAGATATGTAAATTTGGTTAAGTCTGTTCATGAACAAAGCAAGTGCAAAGTTAATGTTAATTGAGTCCTATCAAATGAATTTCTAAGGAACGGCAGACTACTCCAAAGGAATGTGTTGTCACCTATGTTGTTTATACTCCTCATGAATTTTGTAATGCATACTGTAGAACAGTTGGGGATGGCGGAATAAAGATTGGACTGGATTGGTAACAAGAAATTAGGTGACCTAGAGTATGCTGATGATGGTGTCCTTTTTAGCAAAATGCCACAGAGCTTGCAAAACTTGCTTACCAGAATGCATGCAATATCACATGAGATTGGGCTTAAAATAAAGAGAATAAAGAGAGAGATGATGAGAATGGAATATGCAATGGATGAAAATGTTTCTGCCTATCGTTGCTGTTTTGTTGATGTTGTATCAAGGTTGTAGAGCTGTGCAGTGTTGTCTGGATGTTACGGATGTGGCTAGAGCAATCCAGCGCCTCTAAGATGGTGTTAGGCAAGTTGAGTTGGCCAGGCATTTTACTGTAAGCCAAAGTGTTGTGTCACCTTTGTATCGTTGTTTCCAGTAGACGGCCTGTATCATGACAAACCACGCTAAGGCCGCCTTGTGCTTCAACTGCCCATCAGGATTGATATCTAAGGACAACTGCTCAACGAAACTGCTTGATATCGACAAGATCTCCAAAAAAACCATTGGTGTTCGTGTCACTGTTCAGACTGTGATAAACTGACTGCAGCCAACGGTCTGAGTGCCAGACATCTGGCTTTGACCCATAGGTACCCTCAGACGGGATTGGCATTTAGTCATGCACACATGGACAGAATATCGAGGCCCGGTTGTGTGTACTCTTCTCTGATGAGTCCAGATTTTGTGTCTCCACAAAAGACAGACATCAGAAAATGTGGGGGACTGGGGGTTCCACAGATCTTCATGCGTTCAAGCAAGGGGGGATTAATGCCTGGATGTACTAGGATGACATTATCCTCCTCATTGTTCATGCCTATGGGAGTACTGTGGGCCCTGATTTTCTGCTAATTGATGACAACGCAACAATCCATTGAGCAAGGTGAATACAGAGGTAATTCGATGTATGGACTGGCCAGCCTGTACACTAGATCTCAGTCCAATTGGACACCTTTGGGCCCAGGTCACGAGAGCCCTGTAACTATGTCTTCACCCTTCAATCAACGTCAATGAGTTCAGAGCTGCCCTTATTGAGGATTGGCAAATAATTGACCAGGCAGCCTTTGGCCGTTTAATCCGGAGCATGCTAAGGCGGTGTCGGGCTTGTATTCCAGCCAGTAGAGGTCACACGAGATACTGAGATTGGCTGGATTAGGGTATGATACGTGTGGACACGCTTTTCCCCATGTGTACATTTTCATTTTTGTACTCTTTCCTAAGATCACTGTTTGATGTGGTTAAAATTGTATATCAAATTGTAACTGGTCATCAAAATTGCATTTCATTTCCAAACATTAAAAAATGGCAAAAACCACTGTACAAAATCACAAATGAAAAAGATAGACCTTTTTTCTAGTGTGTATATATATATATATATATATATATATATATATATATATATATATATATATATATATATATATATCATATTTATGTAGTATTTATTTATTATTAATTTTCTACCTTTAGCACAAAACCTATATGAGGTAAAAGTCTAACTCGGTATTGTCTATGGCTACGAAGCCATATTTCGTATATATATAGATAGATAGATGTATAAATAGATAGATACATATTACTACGAAAGAATATGATGTTTCAGGCATCCTGGTATATATATATAGCGTTGTTTCTTTTTTTCCTCTCTCTATAGACACACTTAAGGGCATTTTATTGTTCACCTTTAAAATGGTATGTTGAATAGAGATGATTGCCGAGTGAATCTGCAGCTTTTCCAGGAATGGTCTTGGATATCTATGATGGGTTGAGCGTATGAATAGGTAAGATAACCTCTCTCTCTCTCTCTCTCTCTCTCTCTCTCTCTCTCTCTCTCTCTCTCTCTCTCTCTCTCGTTGGTTCCTAAAGATGTCATGTTATTGTGTATCAAGTTTCTTACAATTTTACTTATACCAATCCTCTCAAGGTATATGACAATGAGTGTATAAGAAAATGTGCGTATATGTATATGTACTGTATGTATATATGAAAATGTAAATATATATTTGGATGTGTATATATATATATGTTTATATATTTGGATGTGTATATATATATGTTTATATATATATATATATATATATATATATATATATATATATATGTTTATATATATACTGCATATGTTTATATATATATATAGATATGTATATATATATATATATATGTATGTATAAATGTATATATATATATATATATATATATATTGCATTTTATATATAATAAATATATGTATGCATGTATAAATATTGGGACGAGCTAAGAGAAGGTTGTGACTCAAAGACACAATGAAAGCAACTGAGTTACTTTATTACAGAACACTCTCTTTATATACAAAAACTCAATCCAACAGGAAATTTCCTGTTCAAACCAACACCGCGTCGGTTAACAGTTGACGGTGAGAAAAACATGCATCTTATTTCAGGTTCTTTTTAGTGCGAGGGGCGAGCGAAGATACAAACATAATATATACGCAAAATGAAATGTCGTTACTATGTATGAACGTGTGACACACGGTTGGTACATGGCTCCCCCCCTAAAAATGACATACTGTACATGTTAAATAGGGCGCCCTGATCTAGAGAGGCGAACTGTAGGCGGGTCATCTGGCAGGAGATAAGCAGGTTTTAGACGATCAATGGAGACCCAGTCTTCTTTGTCACGATTGTTTAGTAAGAATGCTTTTGGACTGCATCGGATCACAAGGAAAGGGCCTGTGTAAGGGGGCGTTAGCGGTGGCTTGCTACTGTCGTTGCGCAGGAAAACGTGCATTGCAGAGTGCAAGTCTGTTGGTATGTGATGCTTCGCTGGGGGCTTGTAAGTCTGGCGGCATGGAGTAAATTTTCCCACAACGTGACGTATGCGCTGGAGATCGTTGGAGGAGGTTGTAAAAGGAAAAAATTTTGCAGGGACGACCAACGGGTCGCCATACACCATTTCAGCTGCCGAGACGTTGAGGGCGTCTTTAAGAGTGGTCCTTAGTCCCAGGAGGATCCAGGGAAGCTAAGTAAACCCGTTGGAATCCTTGCAGCGGGACATCATAGGTGCTTTGAGGGTGCGATGAAAACGTTCAACCATTCCATTGGTAGCGGGGTTGTAGGTAGTTGTCTGATGTAGGGTGATGCCCAGGAGATTCACTAATGATGTCCACAATTGAGAGGTGAAGGTGGTACCCCTATCAGAAGTAATATGCTCAGGGATACCAAATCTTGCAATCCATGCTGAGAGTAAGTCAGTTTCCATGGGAATGGCTTCAGGACAATGAGTGGAGCGGTCGATGACGGTAAACAGGTAACGATGTGGGTAGGGGCCTACAACATCGACGTGAATGTGTGCGAAACGACACTGAGGTTGAGGAAAGGTGCCCACTCCTGAATCCGTGTGTCGATGTACTTTGGAAGTTTGGCAAGAAGTACAGGCGCGGACCCAATCCTTAGCATCCTTAGAAATTCCGTGCCAAATGAACTTCGTCTTCAGCAGCTGTGCAGTAGAACGGCACGAAGGATGTGAAATGCCGTGAATGAAATCAAACACCTGCCAGCGCATGGGAGCAGGAATCCAAGGTTGTGGTCTACCAGCACTGACGTCACAGAGGAGGGTGGTGTTGGAGTCTTCGAGGGGGAAGTCTTCCCAACGGAGGGACGTGCAGGATGTCCTACATGCTTGATACTCTGGATCCTGTCGTTGGGCTTCAGCGAAGGCGTTGTAATCCAATCCCAGTTGAACGGCAGCCAACGTGTTTCTTGAAAGGGCATCGGCAACGGGATTAATTTTCCCAGGGACGTATTGAAGGGTGTAATTGTATTCAGCCACAGCGGAGAGATGTCGGCGTTGACGGGCGGACCAGGCATCAGTCTATTGAGTGAAGGCGTGCATCAGAGGCATATGGTCTGTGCGAATGACGAAGGGCGTAACTTCTAAGAAATGGCGAAAGTGACGGGCAGCCAAGTGCACCGCCAGCAATTCGCGATCGAAAAGGTAGAATAACCCGATTCTGCCTTGGACAGTTTTCTGCTGAAGAAGGCCAATGGGCAGGGCGAGCCGTTGACCACCTGCTCGAGTACTGCACCAATAGTGACATCACTGGCATCGGTGGAGAGAAGGAGAGGGGCATGTGGGATAGGAAAAGTGAGAGCCGCAGGGGTTGATAGGGCCTTCTTTGCATTGCAGAAGGCCGCTTCTTGAAGGGGACCCCACTTCAGGTCCTTTGGCTTTGCCTTGAGAGAGGCGTAGAGGGGAGCAAGAGTGGCGGCAATGGCTGGCAGAAAACGGTGATAATAGTTGATCATGCCCAAGAATTCCTGCAGAGCTTTGACGGTCGAGGGCGCGAGGAAGTCCTGAACAGCTGCTACCTTCTCAGGGAGGGGATGGACTCCTTCAGGAGTGATGCGGTGCCCTAAGAACGACACTTCGTTGGCGCCAAAGGTACACTTGTCGTACCGGACTACAAGGCCATTTTGTTGCAGGCGGTCAAGCACGATGCGCAGTTGACGGAGGTGATCCTCTTTTGAGGAGGAGAATACAAGTATGTTGTCCATATAACATACACAGAAGGTAATGTCCCCTAAGATGCCATCCATGAGACGTTGAGACGTGGCCCCAGCCTTACGAAGGCCAAAACAGGAATAATTGAAGGTGTATGTACCAAATGGAGTGGTAATGGCAGTCTTGGTGATGTCTTCTGGGTTCATAGGTACCTGATAATACCCCTTCAGGAGGTCGAGCATAGAGAAAACCTTCGCTTTGTGCAGGTAGGAGGTCACATCGGCAATGTTTGGGAGGGGGTAGTGATCCGGTTCTGTTTGCATGTTCAGGCGCCTGTAATCCCCGCACGGACGGAGGGAGCCGTCTTTCTTCAGAACGATGTGTAAGGGTGACGACCATGGGCTGGAGGCCTTTTGTCAAAGGCCCATTTCCTCCATTTCAGCGAACGTCTGTTTGGCGGCTGCCAATCGTTCCAGGGCCAGACGTCTAAATTTTCCGAAGACTGGGGTCCCGTCGTCTTGATATGGTGATAAATACCGTGCTTGGCAGGAGCCGTGGGCATTTGGTGAAGTTCTGGACAGAAAACTTCCAGGTACGACGTGAGGAGGTGGGCGTAGGCATCCGTGGGTGCACTGGTGTGGAGAGCGAGGTTGGAGGGGGTGGGTTGAAGAGGTGTCGACAAGTACGAGTCTGCGTTGACCAATCGTCGGTGGGCGACATCGACCAGAAGGTGAAAATGAGAGAGGAAATCCGCTCCGAGGATTGGCAATGTGATGTCAGCAACGAGATACTTCCAATTAAATTTACCGTTTTCAAACAATAATGTGAGATTCTCGTAACCTTAGGTGGGTATCGCAGATCCGTTGGCAGCTACCAAGCGGACGTTGGCAGACATAGACAGACTACGTCGTGTCCTGAAGAGTTCCCTCGGCAAAAGAGAATGACAAGCACCCGTGTCTACCAAAAATCGCACGCCCGTTCCTGCATCATGTAAAAAGAAAAGATTAAAAACACAGGAGGCCACCGCCATAAGCGATGGCCTTTTTTACACGTTTTTTTGGCCACTGACAATCCTTGACACATTTCTTTGTGGTTGCCCCAAATCTGTAGTGGTAGTAGCAAAGCTGCGGCGGATGAGAGGTAGTAAGTGGCTGTGGAAGTCGTTGGTTGGGGCGCGAGCAAGTGGTGGGTGGTGGGTGGCTTTGTCGACGCTTC
>NC_090739.1:47501131-47516131 GCF_036898095.1 Palaemon carinicauda
ATGGCATTAACATCCATAGCATGCAGGGTGCATAATGATTTTCTTGATATATTAACCCTCTCGTAATATCCTTAAAAACAATGAGCATAATACATTCTTTCCATAGTATACAACTCGCGTGTGTATTGCTTTCTTTTATCAGAATCAACTCTCTCTTGAGCACAATGCTTGCTTTTCCTAGCATTATCTATTATATGCACAATATTTTCTTTTCTTAACATAAAGCTGGTGTCATAATACTTTGTCTTTAGTATTAATCCTCTCATATGTATTTATGATTGGTCTCTTTAGTAGTAACTATCGTGTGCGTAATGCTCTCTTTCTTCAGAATTAACCTTTATTAGTATTATTCTTTCTCACCTTAACATGAATATCCGTGTGCTTATGGTTTATAAGACCAACATTATTACTACTTTCTGTATTATGTTTTACGTGATCTGGTAAGTTCAGTTCTTGTCGTTAAACCAACAAAGGATTAAGACAGGGAATTAAATTCTGGTTGACATTTAGAAAACTATGTAGAGCCTTTGACTTAACATTTACGCAAGGACAGGATGTGGTGGTGATATTCTCCTGTCCATTTGTGCTGTAACTGTATTTGTCGCTATTTAGTAGGCTACTCCTCGGGAATATATCAAAATCCATTTGTGAAGTTAATGTCGTCGTAGCTGTTAGTAGTATTCTGTTATCAGTTTACATTATGAGTATAGTAGGAGGGCTTAGATGATTATTCTTTCTGTCATCTCTCTACAAGTGATCGAGCATTTTTGTTAACGATAAGCTGCTTTTGGTTTGTGGGTAACAAAAGAAAATGTGGAATGTTTAAAGCTGAATGAAAGTATCTGAGAATGAGTAATGGTTCTTGTTTGTATCCCAAATTTGTCTTTTAATTATTTGTCTTAAGATTACTGATATCTTTCAGGACCTTATTGAAATAAATTCTGGATATTCTGTACCTATAGAAGGTGGGAGCTTACTGTGCCAATTACTGCCCAAGTGTGTGAATGAAACCTGCTGTTTCACATTCAATAATTTATTAGGTTTACCTCTTTTAAAGTGCAGACATGATTGAATATTCACAGTCACGCCAGTAATAGCAGCAGTGCTCACTCAAGAGTTATCTTCTTTTGCCAACGAAGATGATTCTAACTTTTTTTGTTTCTATTTTTATTTTTTATTTTATCCCTTACTTGAAATATTATCAAAAGGCCTCCCAATATAACGTACTGCTTAAAGATTTAAAGGGAACCAATTTTTGCATCATAGTTTACCAGAAATGTTAATAGTAATAATTTAATTTTCCTGTGCTGAAAGAGTTTTTTTCGCTAATTATTAAATATGGAATTTAAAGATATATGTAAAGTTTAACATTTAACCGAGGAGTTGGGAGTACATTTGATTTAATTGAATTATTTTTCCCCCTATTTTTTTTTTTTTGTGCAAAGATCCCAACTATTTTCGCAAATTTTTCTTAATTTGTATCTTTACGTTAGGAACATCAGTTATTAATATTATTTAATGGGGCACTCCTAATTACAACGCGGTATATATGCCAGAATCAGTAGTTGTCTTGAAAAAAAGAAAAAAAAAAAAGAACGAGGACATATTTCCTTCTTGGGGGCTCTTATCAAAGTACAATGTTACAAGGGCTGTAAGATAAGGGTTCTCTTTCTGTCAGGTCTCGGTATGTTTCCTTTTATTTTTTGTACATTTTTATAAATTTCCTACTTTTCAAGGCATGATTTGCCCCAATTATTGATGAATGATATATTTTTCCTCCTATGGATACTAGTTTGAACCCCAAAGTGTTTTACAAACAGGTTGATTATCTTTATAAAAAAACATATTGAAATTATACAAAAAGTATTAAATGTTGTCCGTTGTCTCAAATGAAGATGTACAGGAAAGGGCGCTTTTTCACATCCTGCTTGTTCAAACAAGACATTCATTCAGGATTTCACAATTGTGTTTCGTGCTCCTTTTAGCGAAAGTTTCAATAAAGTTTTATTGGGAAGGTGAACATAAAATTTACTCAATTGTAGAATATCTCTCATAATCTGTCAAACCCGTTGTAGCAGTTTTATCAGACAATAACTGTTTTGGCAAACGGGACGAGTGAACATTGTTTAAAATATATGTCATTATATTATATGTATGAAGAAAATATGGGATAAAGTTGTTTGCAAATGCATGCTCAAAAAAAAGGTGCCTACAATAATTCATAAAGAAATAAAACGCTTTAGGTTTTAAAAGATTTTACCATATTCCGGGAAGGGTTGGCACCAACAATTTTGGTTTTGATGAGATATAGGCTCCCCTTACCCACGGGCAATATTCCCCCCCCCCTTTTTTTTAATGTTTACAAGTTTTTTTTTACTCTTACACTTGCATATGTATTGTAAAATTTCTACGACTGTATCAGTCCTCTAGACAATGTCTTGGAAATTTAGTAAATGAAACTGGTCAGGAGTCACTTAGTTTTATTTTTTTTTTCTAATGTGTTTTATAGACCAGAGGGAAGTAGCTTACCTCGAACTTATCTGTAGAACGGAGTAACCTCAGCCATATCTAAAGGAGGTAGTACACCTCAACGGCCAAATCTGAAGAAGGAAATACCTCAACAACATAGGTGAAAAAGGAAGTACCTCAACATTATCCGAGGCAAAATACCTTAAGAACCAAACGTATATAGAAAGGGGTATGTCAACCACATCTGAAAAAGAAAGTTCCTCAACCATATTAAAGTAGTTTAAATTTTAGATAATTAGTTTTGCAATATGACCTGACAGTCCTTTGCTATTTCAGGAGGAAATCTTTAGAAATACAAAAAGATTACCGATATACACACAGGAATTCTGGAGGACTACATTCCCGAATAAGTTTAGGCGGAAGACGCCGGAAATACCTTCAACGGGATTTATAACTCTCGAGGGAAAATAGAGCAGAAAAGTATTTAAAAGGTTACACTGCTCAATTTTACAAAAAGGGAAAAATAAATAAATGTGGAAAGGGGCCATATACTTTTTTAGCATCCAAATAATTATTCGGAATTATATTAAAAACATCCTATCACCCCAAAATGATAGTTACAAAATATTGCGTATTAGGAAGTTTGTAGTATTAGAAACGCATATGAGAGTCACAGATGTAGTTACTCGGAATAGGTGTGGAAAAGCTTTATATCCCTGAAGAAATGAAACATCCTTGAAGTTTCTGATGGGTCCGTTGAGAAAATAGTATAAAGCTAAGGCAGCTAGATTAAAAACTATCATATGCGCTACGACCGATGGCAGTGATATTTTCTTAAACCTTTCTTGGTTGTCATATTAGATTAATTATCGTTGGTAGAGAATACGTCAGGTGGATTAAGCCCCCTCTACTTAACAAACGCGTGATCGAATTTAAATTTGTACTTTATTGTACTTATATGTTTATATTATAAATTATGAAAGGATCATTTAGCGAGAGTGGTAATTGAGTTGATTTAACGAATAAGAGCAATGCGTTGAGGTAAATAACATTGCTTAAAAGAAAATGAATTGTATTTATTGTCAATCTGTGCAGTTGCTTCTGTTTGTCCAGGCAAGTGATTGAATCTCAATGTTTCCTCCTGGGGATGTCTTACAGTAACTGCATTTTAGCTGTTTTCGCTAGACACACAAGAGCCCTTCTTTTTCATCCCAAGAAGACAAGAACGCATCACCGAGTTTATTACATTCCATAAAGATATTATCGTATACAACACACCAACTTTTATGCATCCAAGCTAGCTTCCCGTCAGACATTGCTGATAGCACCCGCTCGGTTTTTCCCCTTTTTATTTTCACATCATTACAAGCGTCAAATGATGCTTCACGCCATGAATTCTAATAGCCATGATGATGAAGCTTTCTTGTTGTTACCCTACTTCACAAAATTTTACTTTTTATATACCTCTTTCTTGTTAAACCTTGAAATATAGTTTAAAACTAAAAATGTTCTTGTTACTGCATATTTCGTGTTCATATTTAAAGGTAACGCTTTGGTGCAGATATATTCCGCATGCTTATACAGTTGTATTTGGTTTGGTGCATTGAACATATGTGACGCTATATGCGAATAATAAATACCGCTGTGCTTGGTGTTTGCCCATGCAAATTACTTGGCTGTGATACCGGGATGAGAAGGCTGACATCACGTTTGGATTTCTGCTCATTAGAATACATGGTGAGCCAGCCCAGAGCAACAATGTATGTTTGTGTTGTTTCATATCTATCGAAACATATGAATTAATTATGAAGTTTAATGTACTGTACTTTTAAGTATTATAATCCATGGTGCCTTTCTAGTTTCTTTGAGGTTAGATGATTGCATGTGATTTTTTTTTTCTTTTTACACAGTTAATAATACATTTTGTGTGCTGGACTTCAACCTTCAGTTATTCATTTTTATTCCTGTGTTATGCTAGCACCAAATTGGGTGTGACCGACGTAGCAATTTTGTGTGAGGTAACCGATACAGAGTGACGAACCTGAAAGTACTTCGTATTCCTTGATTTGTCTTTACGGTAATAATGCGTTGATTTTGATGGTCCAACTTACAGGTTTCAACAGGCGTAAGACGCAGCGAGAAATAGGAAGGCAAAATTTCCAGAATCTGGTTGAACTTCCTGAGAGCAAATGACAACGAAGCAGAACTGTTCAAATTCCGATCACTGGCAATATCTGGGGTTATCTAGCTGTCATGGTTTAAAGATTTTGCCATGGCATTCTTATCTCTTATTTGTTCTTATTATATTTTTTTAGTGGTTGTTTTATTTGATAATATCTGTCTTATGCGATAAATTTGAGAACATTGATAACATGAAATATAAGTTTAGAAACCCAAACGGTGGTGGATTAAAGGAAACATTGCAAATATACAAAATTAAAGTTTTAAGAATACGAACATTAAACTGTTTTTCACTAAATGGTAATCAAGATAGTGGCATATACAGATGGTAAAGATTTGAACTCCCTGAACTAGATATTAATAAGGTATCAACATCTATTTTTTTTACCCTCCAGGTCTTTAATTTTAAAATGATTACGGCCAAAAGGTGTGTGTTGCTGTTAACGGTCCTAAAACGTTTGGAGTACCATTCATCATTAGAATTTCCAGTTTCTATCTAAAAAAATTTTGATAGCGATACCTATCACTTTAGAAAGCTTAGTTTTATGAAAGGAGACTAAGCTAACGTTGCCATACCACTGATTGTTCGAATTGAAAGTTGGGCATTGTTAGTACTTGAATTAGGAATCGGTAAGAAATTATATATACTGCTGATACGTAAGCACCTCGAACATCGATGGGCAAAGATTTACATCGTTGCCCCATAAATACTTGCTGATACCTAGAGACACAACAGCTGTATGTGTGTGTTTTTTAACATCGGGTACAGTGAAGGATTCCAAATAATAGGGAATGGATGTAATCCAAATCAGAAAGCTCATGTCTACTTTACTGTTTACTTCGTGGATAAGAAAAGAAATAAACAAGGATTTCGAATCTTGGAATACGTTTCTGGGATCAATTTGTAAATTTTTTGAAGTTTTTCGAACCTCAGCATTATAATAATATGAATTTTTGCGTAGAGAATTAATATTTCATTACAGATAGAGAGAGAGAGAGAGAGAGAGAGAGAGAGAGAGAGAGAGAGAGAGAGAGAGAGAGAGAGAGAGAGAGAGAGAGAGAGTGTTTAGCTACATGTAACGTATATCTTAAAATATTTTCCTTATTCCAATTGTTTGTAATTAGTATAGTAATGTGTTTTCTTAGAGTAAATCCTAACAGTTCTGTTCCACGTGGCTAAAACCAATATTGATGTTTCTTATATTTTTTCCAATTAAAAATAGATTCTTTGGTAATTTTGAGACAAGTTTCTAAGCATCTGAACATTTACTTCGGCTGAAGTCCCCCCTCCCCCCCAAATCCATAGAGAAAAAAAATCCTTTTAAATCTTGCAGTCGTATATAAGCCACAGTAAACAGAAGTGAGGAAACTATGTGATGGCTTTAACTTTGGTGGTGATGAATTACACGTGTTTTTGTTGTCTTGATTCAAAATTATTCGCTACCATGTCTTCTTACGTCTCGAAATCTCTTAATTGGTGGGTTAATCGAGTTTTCTTCTTATATTAGACAAGTGAGCCATCACCAGTCGAAGTCATCAGTTAAGTTTTATTTATTATTTATTCTACGTTTGGTCGACGTAAACTTTTTCGTCGATGAACATTGACTCGTGACATCTTAATTGTTTCCTTAGAAATATAGTAGAATTAGGAGTTTCAAGATTGTTGAAACTGTTTGAATTAGGTAACATAGTTATGTCGAAAGTTTAAAAAGTAATTAAAGTTTAACAGAGTCTAATTTAGTTGTGATGGAAGACGCAACATCACATTAATTACTAGGTCGTGCAAAATAACCTATGGCGATAATGACTTATTGGTGTTTTCGAAAACAACTTTCAATTGGACCTTAATCTTCATCCCAGAAAATGAATTTTCGAATATCTTTGGGCATGATGCAATGCGCCCAACGCTTCCATTGGAAAATATCCTAATTTCACAGCCGACGATTTTTACCATCGAATCGCCTGTGGCATCTAATATTTCATTTTCCAAGGGCGCTGGTTCCGGGCTTTCTTTTCTACATGGGGTTTGCTCCTCTTCTGTAAATTTTCCATAGCAAAGGTTTTTTTTTGCATTTCCACTCCCTATGCCGTTATCGTGTCTTAAAAGATCATATGTTGTCGATCTTATACGGGATTTTTTAATTTACTCAAGCCGAAATGTCACGTGTTTTCTGCAAGTGTTTGCGTGTGCATGAATGGGTGAATTGAAATTTTTTATATGACAATGTAATAAACAATAATTTCCTAAAGTGTCCGGCTGATCTTTGGTTGAAGCAGTAAAATCGGCTAACACTATAATTTTTGTAATTCCTCATGATTCATTAATGTTGTTTGGTTTATTGTCATTTTTATTATTTATTTTTCTTTTATTCTATTGTTATTTGGTTTTTTTTTATTGAATGTTTTCATTCTTTTCAGGTAAGTAGCAGTGGTCGTTGCCAGTTACAGTAAAGTTTCAGATGTTGTAACTTCTTCTGTATCAAACTTGTAAGTGTTTCTGTAGCAAACTTATAAGTGTTACTGAACTATTTGAAAATGGTTTGTCATGTTTGGTTAAAAGGAAAGAATGATGTTTGCCTTTTTATCTATGGCTTACCTTTAATTACTTTGCAGAATTTTTAGGTTTTTATTCTTTTGCAGCTTGTAACATTACAAATAATGAAAATAAAACTATTTAAAAGTAAATTCGCTAAAGTTGCCTTTGTCTTGGTTTCATGCTTTGTTAGCTGTGTAACGTCAATTTTGCGACAGAAAATGGAAGAAATCATTACGTCTGGATTATTGGGTCAAAGCGGAATTAAATAGGCAATTCATTCGTCTTCCTGTGTATTAATGATAATTTATAAGCAATATTTATTATGCCAATATATATTATATGCATAATATGTTTTCATTGAGGTTCATTGCAAGGAATAGTTTACTGTTTTTTATGTTACTGTTAATAAGAGTATGACTACTTATTATTTTTGTGAGTTAATATATGATACTTTAATTTATAGGGAAACTGGAATTCGCAACAAGAAAGGAACGAATGCTGGTTATTATTGCATTTTTTTTCTGTATGACAAGTGAGGGCTAGGGCATAATATTAAACTTGCGTGTCGATCACTAAAATGTGAACACCATTTTATTGCCTGAGTCTATTGCTCACATTTGGGAGACTGACGTCTTCAACGGGGTAATTTAATCTTTCCAAATTTAGTGTAATTTAATTTACTTTGGCTCTCTCAAAATATAGTGTAATTTAATTTATTTCGGTCATTTGTTCAGTATATAGATATTGTTGTTCTTGTGAAAGTAAAAAGGAAAATATCCTCGAAATAATTTCTCATATGATTAGCGTGCGCAGCTCATCCATGTACTGCTTGGTGCTTGTCAGAACAGAGGAACAGTGAGATCATGTTTATTTGCCAGCAAAGCCAGTCACGGCAGAGCAAAAACTATTTGAGGGACGTGATGTAATTCAAAGGTAATTATGATACTTTAATTTCACATCACTTACACAAACCATATATTTTCCCAACTTATCTTTTGTTTATCTGGCCATTACTGTACTACTGTACTACTGCTGTAGATCACTAGTTTATGGTGTTCCCCGCCAAGAAACCTGTTTTTCAATGGGTGGGACTAATAATTGTTGTTATATGATGTAGGGGGTAGGAAAACTCGTGAACGGTTGGTTTGCCCTCAATATTCATAGTCAGAAATATAAAGAGTAGGAAAATATATGGTTCGTGTATTTGGCTAGAAATTAAATATTATATAATTATATTTTTGTGTAGCCATGTTTGTATCATTTGAACAAAGGATTTAAGACGATTAAGTTTGAATTTTAGGGTAACTTTTATTCCTCCTGAACGTGCTTTCGAGTTTTGTTTTGTGATGATTGACATTTTGTTGTTTTCGTAGATTTCTTTTGTTTGTTTGTTTGTTTGGTGTCTGTGGTAGAAAAATTTTGTAATGTACTCAATGCAAACAATTGTAGATAGATCGCTTAAACCCTGAGGTTAGAAAATGCCGGTACCCAACTAAATGCGAAAGAAATAATGTACCCCAAAATTATAATTGCTCTGAATTTGTTTCCTATTGATTTCTTCTCTGCTGTAGATTTAATTGTAGTAGCCAGTGAAATCCGTGTTTCCGTGATATTTCCCTGGATTATATTATATAATTTTTTTATTTATGCAAATGCTGATGTAAAGAATATCCTAAATGCATTGATCACGCCAGATTTGTGTAAACCTAAGAAATCAAAATTTGTGGAAAAATGGTTCTTAATTACGAAGGAAACGATATGTCCTTCTTTAGAAAATACGAAAAAAAGGAAAAACAGAAACATCGAGAAAATATTAAATATTAACTTTTAGTTCCAGGTTTCAGCTAATTTTTCAACAAAGTAGTTTGTTACATATAATGGAAAATTTTTATCAGCCCGTCTATTAAGTCATTAGATACGTAGTTATGTAATTCGACAATTCCCTTACGTGTTTAAGGCATTTATTTTCTGTTTACCTCATCTTCAATGTTAATATAAATTCCTATTTATCCCTCTCTTGTCCTCGGATATTCAAGGAATGTTATTCCCGGCGTTATCTCCCAGGTGAATGACTTACTTTACTTCCATTATGTTATATGAACCGTAGGTATTCATCCTTGTATCGTTGAGTAGAATGTTTGCATATTTAGTGGAACAGATAACATCAAATTTCAGTAGAGTTTCACATATCCAGAAACAAGAACCAAAATTGGCACAAACTCCTTGGGGCTTCTCTTTTCATAAAACCCGCTAGTCACCTAAGAATTGAAGCTGTTGGCCATTTCAGAATATGGACGCCATTGAACATACAAAAATGAAGCATTTCATAATAAAGAATAAAAAAAAGAAATTGTCATATTTGAATGATTTTTGTCAAATCAAACATTTTATCACAATGTAGACTCCTCATTTGGAACCATGGACTTACTCACGGGCTCCCTTGTACCAGAGAGTGGAAATCTGTGCACAACCAGGGCACGCTGGATGGCACCGCTACTATGAAACTCGGCATGGGATTCAGTATCGGCTGAAGAATTATTTAGTCACTATTATATCTAAATAATTAATTTAGTGTCCTAAGTGCTGTCAAATAAGCCCCACATCAGTTAACTAATGTTGATTGAATGTAGCTTAACATATATATTTAGTTAGATAGCCATCTATGAATTGACCGGGTGTGCCAGCACGGTAGAGTCGATCCAAGGGTAACAAGGCTTTACATTGCTTTGTATATAGTTACCCGAGGGTGTATAGATCACGCGGGAATTAATTGATACTGGTGAACAATCGGACTAGGTTTAGGTCATATATCTTTATTCTCAAATATAATCATTATCCCATACCTTATTGTGCATGACTGGTCAAGTTGTTAAAGTGATAAACCCTCGTCCGTGAATTACTGAATATTGATAATTATTATACTTTGATGACTTAAATACCAGTTGCCAAGATGACAAATATAGATCCAAGATCGTCTAATTTACTGACTATTGTCAATTCTTTTTAGTGAGGCAGATTTGCACCAACTCGCAGGGGCTCCCTTTTAGCTCGGAAAGTTTCCTGATCGCTGATTCGCTGATTCTTTGGGTAAGAAAATTCTAACCAATCAGAATGCAGGAAACTTTTCCGAGCTAAAAGGGCACCGCTGCGAGTCAGTGCAAATGCGCCTCATTAAGAAAAATTGAGTATAGAGCAAGTGTTTGTCTTTGTTAGAAGAAGAGTGAAGAGCTCAAGTCACGCATGCATAATAAGCACAATAACATGGTCGGCACTATGATTGCGACTATTATTCCCCTCTTTCATACAATTATGGAGATACCTATTGTTCTGGATCCAGCCAGACATTATGATGGTGGTGGCATTGATGAAACTTTGAGGAAGGACAATATGCAATGTCATTGAAATTGTCGCCTTATGTTCAACAAAAGGAAACTGGAGAGAGCCAGAAAAAGAAGAGCAGTATATGCTCAGCTAGTACAAAGCTAAACCTAGCTGTGTAGAACATTTCTTGAAAACATAATGTGTTTCATATGTGATAATTCAGAGAAGCGATGAAGACGAACGTTGATTACAGACTTCATGAATGTGCCTGAATTTTAAATGATGGTAAACTTCTTGCAAGGTGTGGAAAACAGGCCCCCCCCACGGAGTTCAAAGAAATTGAAAAAATAACCAATGCTCAATGCCCTTTCTACAATACAAGCATACTCAACCAAGTACAAGAAAACAGAAAGTGTTTGACGTCTACTGGGCATCTAGTCTGAAAACTTGAACTAAATAAAAGCTAAGACAAGGTGTAAGACACAGTGAAAAATGGGATGGCAAAATTCCCTGAAACTGATGAAACTTCCAGAGAGAAAATGAAAACAAAGCAGCGATGTTCAAATTTTTGGCTGATAAGATTGTACATGTGGACACACTAAATGTGGGAGAAGATACTATCAGTAACCACACTATCAATCTTGTTGGAGTGGCATCATGCAGTCATCAAGAAGCCGATATGCAGATCTTTGTGCATGCCACTTATGCAACAGAAACAGGCATCATGGTCAAAGCTAGCGACCTAGATGTTGCCATTATTATTATTATTATTATTATTATTATTATTATTATTATTATTATTATTTTATTTATTTTTTTTTTTTTTTTTTTATTCATTATGATGATTATTATTATTTGCAAAGCTACAACCCTAGTTGGAAAAGCAGGATGCTATAATCCCATGGTCTCCAACAAGGAAAATAGCCCAGTGAGGAAAGGAAACAAGGAACTAAATAAACTACAAGAGAAGTAATTAACAACATAAAATATTTTAAGACCAGTAACAACATTGAAATAGAAAACTATATAAACTTCCCCAAGTATTTTACTCCAATTATGATTGTACAACTGATATTATGGGGCAAGAAAGCTGATGAGTCGGTATATAGTTCCTAATACAGATTCTACATAGTGAAAAATGTACGATTATACACCAAGATCATTTAGATAGGAGGAGGTTTTGCGATTTTATCTCAAAATGCAATAATTCTGTTTATTCAATGGCGTCTATCTTTTAAAATGGTTGCTATTTTGAATTTTCAGGTGACTAACAGCATTGATCAAAAGAACAATTCCGAGGGAGTAATAGTGCCAATTTTGGAACTTGTTTCTGGAAATAAAAGTTTGTTACAATTATTTGGTCCAGTAATTAAAGAATCTTTTATTTCCCCCTTGTCTTCACGTTTTTATTTATTCACGTCAGACTCATTGTTTCTCCTTTGTATATTTACATGAGCAATGACTGCTATTGTTCTTAGATCCTCTGTTGGAGCTTCTTTAAGGTTTGCTAATGGTCTGGCCTCTTTTTCATCGTCTAGTTTACTTTTGAGTACATTTTTATTCACTTGAAAAAATTTTTCAATTACATTCTTGTATTGTTAAAAGTTGATTTAAAATATTTTTTTTCTAAACTTCTAAAAAAACTTTATCATAGTTATCATATAAAGATAATGTCATACAGGTATTTTATTTGACAATTTCGTTAATTCCCTAGAAGGTTTCTGATTTAAAATAGTCTATTTTATTTTTGGGATAATTTTGCTTTTCTGTTTTTTTTTCATTTAATTTTTACCTCTTATTTAAGTGCGTATAGAAATAAGTGAATATAGAATGGTGTAAAATGTCTGATAGTTTCTTTTGTTCTTGTTTGTGAATTATTTTATTCCCCTAAAATCTTATCAATACCTCTTCTTCATTTGACCTTATTAGTCCCACTGTATAGAATGGTTAGCATCTCTGGTAAAGTTTCTCCAGTTATTTCTATTCTTTACACCTTCCTGCAGCTTTTAAAGTCTAATGATCGTAAACCACATATTACTCCATAGGATAATTGGTTTATAAGTCAGTTAATTATACTTGACGTTTTAAAAAAAGTCTTTCTAAAAAAGAAAAATAATTTCACATCCCTTTAAAGATTCCGCTTGTATCCACAGGTTAAAAAGATGTGCATATTTGTTAAATTTCAACGCTACCGTCTAGTTTTTTTTGTATTGTTTCTAAACCTTGAATCCCACCGGTGAGTGTCGTAGGAATTATATTATCACAGTGAAAGTCCGCTGAAAAGATTTTAAAAGTGAATGAAGAATCCATGAAAATATTCCCGATTCTTGTATTTGACTCAAGTGTATTAAATGCTTTATGCCATCTGAGAATGCTTAAAAGTTAATGTAACATTTATACCAGACAATTTTATTTCCTGGAATTTATGTGGCCCATCCATATTATGGAAGGGAAAGGCAAAGTAGTTTTTTGCTTAAATGCTTTCTGATTTTGTCGTGCACACACACACACACACACATATATATATGTATATATATATATATATATATATATATATATATATATATATATATATATATAGAGAGAGAGAGAGAGAGAGAGAGAGAGAGAGAGAGAGAGAGAGAGAGAGAGAGAGAGAGAGAGAGAGAGAGAGACTGACTGACTTTGTCAAGCTTTTTTTCTCACACGCACACATACGCTATATTCATTATGTTAACATATAGGCACATACTTCATGGTACATTAGATAATCTTTGTTCGGAGTCTTATTAAGAATTTTATTTGGCATTTGATAAATGTAATTCTGCATAGGAATTCGTTACAAGTTGAAGAGGATTCCACACGTATTTTTGAATGCTGTTCAACTTACATTGTTCATTAAAGGGAATAAGAGTGCCAGCTCATACTGGTATCTACTTTTACAATGTATAGAATGCGCTAGTTATACGTGAGTGAGTGTTTGCTGACTTTGGAATCTGATAGTGAGTAAGCTTATAAATCCTAACCTAATTCATCCCATGACATCATATTTTACTCAACCCGTCCTATATTACTTCTGTCCAACCCGGAAGACATCACCTCCCCAACTTTTCCATCCTCCGAACGTTATTTGCAATCAATGTGTACTATAAAATGTCAACTGAAATCTTGTAAAATTTCACTTGTAGTTATAGTAATCCTTACAACCAGATTAATTATATATTAATTATAAGTTTTCTTTGGAGATAATTTGATGCCATTCATTTGAGCCTTTGTCAAGAGATACTGAGTTTCACTTTTTGGAAGTAGGTTTTAGGTTGGCCAGGGCACCAGCCGCCCGTTGAGATACTACCACTAGAGAGTTATTGGATCCTTTGACTGGCCAGACAGTAATGCATTGGATCCCTCTCTCTGGTTACGGCCTATTTTTTTCTTTGCCTACACATACACAGAATAGTCTGGCCTATTCTTTACATATTCTCGTCTTTCCTCATACACCTGACAACAATGAGATACTAAACACTTCTTCACCCAAGGGGTTAATTACTCTACTGCAATTGTTCTGTGTACTTTCCTCTTGGTAAGTGTAGAAGAGACTCCTTAGCTATGGTAAGCAGCTCTTCTAGGAGAAGGACACTCCAAAATTAAACCCATGTTCTCTAGTCTTAGGTAGTACCATAGCCTCTGTACCATGGTCTTCCAGTGTCTTGGGTTAGAGTTCTCTTGCTTGAGGGTACACTCGGGCACACTTTTCTATCTTATTATTTTTTTTTCTTCCTCCTGTTTTTTTTTTTAAATGGTGTGTTGGGCAGGCCATGGATGCCTGCTGGTTCATCAAGAGGTCGTCTTTTCCTTTTCTGATTATTTTTCTTTTCAAAACCATCCTTACTGTCCTCCCTTCAGTTGAAGTAGTTATCCTGGAGGGTAATTAGCCTTGCATGGTGTATCTGCTCCTCCAGGTTGACCAGTTTTTCCAACTTTTTACTATAGTCTATGAGTTTCATCAATCACTTTATTTATGATTCTGTACATATTTTTTTTGTTATAATTCTTGTTAATCTAGTTTTTAAGTATGATGTCTCTTTTTTATTTCTATTGATTCTTATGCTGTCTGGAGACATTGAGCGAAATCCGGGACCAGTACGTCCTAGATTTCGTCAATGGCGTCATTTGTCTTGCAATATTCGTGGTCTTCATGAGAAAGTCTTTCAAATTACCTTGTTTTTAAGTATCGTTCTCCTGTCTGATGTTCAGCTGCTGATTCTCATCTTAATTTGTTGGACAGAAACTTACGGTCTATTAAATTTCTTACACATTCAGATCTCCCTGGAAAATTCTATCCTGTTCGTATTACTAGGCAGGCAGTTAATTCTAATAGCCAGGCCTTCTCCATCATGAGGCTCAATACTACACAGTATTCTAGAAGTTTTATTCCAGCTGTTACCAAGTTGTGGAATGACCTTCCTAATTGGGTAGTTGAATCCATAGAACTTCAAAAGTTTGAAGATGGAGTA
>NC_090739.1:47521131-47523631 GCF_036898095.1 Palaemon carinicauda
TTCTGTTTTCTAAACCAGACTTGGGTATATGTTAAAAGTGTGTCTTTCGTCCATATGGAGATCACAACCTCGATCACAACCTCTTATATTTGGAAAAAAGGAAGGAATTTTTGATGAATATTCTTTCAGAGCATAGTCTGAAAATGTTCACTTCTCGTACTATTGCCAATGAATATTTTGGGTTATTTATGGTTTTAGTAGAGCATAATATATGACTGCTCAGAAGTTTGATGTGAAAAATTAGATTACAATATAGACAAGATTGTCTTCTAGTGCTTTTCAAATTTTAAAAAAAATATTTTAGTTTTCTAAACTTAGCAACCAAAAAACGCCCTTCCGAAGTAAATGAGATATATGGAGTATTTTTAGTATAGCCAGTAACGATTGATAGCTGCGTAAATTTTAAATTGTTAAAGAGAAACTTGGTTGTTTTGTAAATTATACTGTACGCTCAATATGTTCATAAACGTTTATCGCCTCACCTGTAAAGTGGGCAACCGACCTGATATTCGAAGCTTTTAATTATCTAATTTTTCGTCCCGTATTATGATTCAGGAATAAATATATTAACTTGAAGTGAGTTTCCACAAAGAAACCATCTAAGTATTTCCAAATGAAAGGAAAATATGGTGATCCAATTAAGTCTTGACTTGACGCGTGTATCAAGTCATTGGAAATATGAAAAAAAAAAAAAAAAAAAAAATAACAAAAGGTAAAATAGAGGGATTGAGAACTGATTGAAAAACTTGATAATTTAAATAATTAAAAGATGCAAGGAAAGAATTTGTAGAAAAAATCTGTATTATTATTATTATTATTATTATTATTATTATTATTATTATTAATATTGGTGTTACTTGCTAAGCTACAGCCTTAGTTGGAAAAGCAGGATACTATAAGTCTAGGGGCTCCAACAAGGAAAATAGCCTAGTGAGGAAAGGAAATAGGGAAAAATAAAATATTTTAATATCAGTAATATTAAAATAAATATTTCCTATATAACAATAACAACTTTAACAAAACAAGATAGAATAGTGTGCCCGAGTATACCCTCAAGCAAGAGAACTCTAACCCAAGACAGAGGAAGACCATGGTACAGAGGCTATGGTACTACATAAGACTTAAGGAACAATGGCATGATTTTGGAGTGTCCTCCTAAAAGAGCTGCTTACCATAGCTCAAGAGTTTCTTCTACCCTTACCAAGAGGGAAATGGCTACTGAACAACACTACTGCAGTAGTTAATCCCTTAGGTGAAAAATTATTGTTTGATAATCTCAGTGTTTTCAGTTGTTTGTGGACAGAGGAGAATAAGTAAAGAATAGGATCCAATGTATTACTGTCTGGCCAGTCAAAGGACCCAATATCTCTAGCGGTAGCATCTCAACGGGTGGCGGGTGCCCTGTCCTGTAGTATTGAATCGAAGAAACGGCTTCATATTTGTGATAAAAGTTAACAGTAAAGTTTCTTCTGTCAGTCTCAAAAAGTAATATTTTTTATTTCAGGCAACGCTGTACAGCTATCCATTGACCTCTTTTTATTTCGTGTTGTTGTTTATTGGCTTCGTCGTTTTTTTTCTGTGTTGTCATCAGTAGCGGGATTCGATGTAGGTCAGATTTCATAGACATTGGAGAGTTATGACTCGAGACTCCCAGAAAAATTGGGATGATTCCAAGATAGATCTCCTCCTGTTTAATGTTTCCGCCGGATCTTTCACTCTCTCTCTCTCTCTCTCTCTCTCTCTCTCTCTCTCTCTCTCTCTCTCTCTCTCTCTCTCTCTCTTGCAAAAATCACCACGTCGTGTATTTTATTAAATTTCATTTTCATGTTATCGATTTTCTTTCGTTTCATAGCCGTAATAATTTCACAGACATGATCATTTTATCAAAAATATTATACTAAGATTTGTTGCGTACTCAGGCTTTTAGGTCATTATGTAATGTATATATATATATATATATATATATATATATATATATATATATATATATATATATATATATATATCTCTCTCTCTCTCTCTCTCTATATATATATATATATATATATATATATATATATATATATATATCTATAAATATATACAGTATATATATATATATATATATATATATATATATATATATATATATATATATACTGCCATACACACACACACATCGCACCATTAAAGAGTAGCAAAGTAAAAAGTCTTCCTATAAAATTGTTCACTGCAGCAAAGTTCTTCTGGATTTCGTAACATCTTTTGATCTTTTAATATAGATTTTATAGTGTTACTGTAACCCATAGAGTTACAGTAACATGGTACTGTATATTAATCGCCCTTTTGATGTTACGAATGGGAAAACTAAAGTGAATGCCACTTTCCACCTGAGTACCAGACTTATTTAAAACTGTTTTTGTTCAAATATGCTAATTTTGTTCGGTAGAAATTCGAAATCGAATTATTTCAACAGTTTCTTCTGAAGTAGATTCATACATGTGTCTGTTGCACTTAGATA
>NC_090739.1:47528631-47533631 GCF_036898095.1 Palaemon carinicauda
AATGATATTTCATTGTTTCGATTTTTTTTTCTCAGGAAATCTGAAAGTTTTGCTAGAATTGCATGATAAAGTTTTGAGTACGCATATCAATGCTTGCCCAAAAACATAAACAAAGGTATATCAAGTATAAAGTCTGCCTTCATTTACGTCATGCATAAATATAACGTTTCATAGCGTCTCAAAATGTTACATTTTGGTAACTAATTGACTTTTAAATCCTAACTAGATATAGGGTTGTGGTGGCCTATTGGAAACTTGTGACTGGTGATCTGCCGGACTAGGATTCAAGCCCCGCTCAAGCTCGATAGTTTCTTGTAGTGTCTGCAACCACCCCATGCTTGTGAGCTAAGGATGTGGGATTTTGGGAAGCCTATAGGTGTGCCTGCAGAGTCAACAGAAGCCATTGCCTGTCCCTCCCAGGTTCTAGCTTTGGTGGAGATGGGGCTTGGGTGCTGATCATCTGTATATATGGTGAGTCTCTATGGCACTGTCCCGCTAGCTAGGGCATTTTCACTGTCCCTTGCCTTTGCCATTCATGAGTGGCCTTTAAAAATGTAAACGTATTTTCTGTGACTAGGTCTTCCATTGAGACAACTCTGATTATCACCAACTCTTAGGTCTCTGTGTATTGGTCGGTCTGCATACTTATTGCAAGTGTCAAACTTGCCCTTGAAAAATACTGCAGTAAAATATATGCTTAAATGTGGATTTCTGACTTTTCCAAACGTGGAAACAGCAGCTCTGTATTATATAGCAATATAGTAATGATGGGAGGTGTCCGATGTCGTTATTTCACGTTAATGCAATATTGAATTTTGTCGATATAAGACGGCACCAGATATGACCCCTAATAATTCTAAAGAATTTTTAAAAATATTTTTTGATCTTGTTGGTTTAGTTAATTCTTCTTCTTTCCCTCCGTTATCCCTACATTAGGGGTCGGTTGCCTGATGCGGCCTCTCCAGTGCTTTCTATCAGAGGCATCCTCTTCCACCAAACCTCTTTTTCTGGATATCCTCCTTCACCTTATCTCTGCATTACTTTGGATTTTCTCCCCTGAACAGGTTCCTCCCACTCCCTCCCCACCATCCATCCTCAACATGTGCCCACACCATCTCAGCCGTGACATTCTAATCACCTCTAATCTTTACTAAGCCAGCCATTCTTCTTATTTTATCAATTTCCAATATTATTTTGGTTTATTTTCTCTCTGCAGATTTTTTAGCTAGTAAAATTCATATTTTTCACTTATTTATGTCCATAATGCAATATATTTTCCTATGGATAAAGTAACCTTTTCATTAGCTATATTACGTTAAAGGTTTGCTCCAGAAATTGCAACGCAGGTTATTATCTCGTTCACTCTCCTTAACTCGAATTATTCAAAATCTTTTGTAGAAATCTTACAGAGACGCTGTTACAATCATGACACAGAAAAAAATCTAAAATATTATAATTTCATCAAAATTTTTCTTTTTTTTATAATCTGTAATTTTCATGAACAAGCAGGATTCAGAAAAGGTAGAAGTTGCACTGACCAAATTCTCATTTTTGAGACATGTTGTACAGCAATGCGTAGAATGTAGAAATCCCCTTTTGATGGCATTTGTGAACTATGAAGAAGCTTTTGATAGTGTGCACTAGCCAATTTTGTGGAGAATCGTGCGTTATGGAATTCCTCTTAAATATGTAAATTTGATTACGTTTCTTCATGAGCATAGCAAGTGCAAAGTTGATGTTAATAGAGTTTTATCAAATGAATTTCCAGTGACCAGCGGAGTAGGCTACTCCAAGGGGATGTGTTGTCACCTGTGTTGTTTATCTTCCTCATGGACTTTGTAATGTGTTGAACAGTCAGAGATGGTGGAGAAGGATTCGGCTGGATTGGTGATAGGAATTTAGCAGACCTTGTTAGCAGAACTCCACAGGATTTGCAATGCTTGCTTACCAGAATACACTATATATCACACGAGGTTGGGCTGAAGATAGATAGAAGAAAGACAGTGATGATGAGAACGGAGTTTGCAATGGATGATGAAATATCATTGGAAGGAGAAAGGATTAATGAGGTAGAATCATTTAAGTATTTAGGAACTATGGTCTCCAATACAGGATCTTCAGAATTAGAGTTTAGTGAAAGATTGAAAAAATCAAATGAGACAATGGCTAGGTTAAGTAAAATTTGGAAATCAAATCGCCTGAAATTACATATGAAAATCAGACTATATATCAATTTAGTGAGATTGGTGTTACTCTATGGACAGGAGTCATGGTATGACAATGAAACAATCTCCAATAGATTTAGTAGATTTGGGAACGAAGCCCTCAGAAGGATATTGGGAGTTAAAAAGCAGGACAGGATTAGAAATGAAACTATAAGAGAGATTACTCGAGTGCCATATGTGGATAAGATCATGATGAAGGGTAGATGGAGATGGTTTAGGCATGCTCTTCGCACTCCCTTAAAGTGATTAGTTCACCAAACGTTCAGCTGGGCTCCACAAGGCACTAGAACAGTTGGAAGACCCAGGCCTACGTGGCTGAGTACTATGAAGCGCGAAGTATGAGATAATGACTGGAGAAGTATTGAATTAAAAGCTCAAGATAGAGACGACTGGTGAATCTAACCTTGGCTGTTTGCATCAATAGGCGTAGGAGGGGATGATGATGATGAAGATGAAGAATTTTGAAAAGACGTAGGCTTTTACGATAATTGAAAACTGAGGATTCTACTCCTAGTATTACTGCTGCTGATTTTTTTTTTCGACGCAGATCTTATGAAATATCTCATATGAAAGGTTCTCCATTCCTTAATGTAGGAGTATAATGAGGTAAATTTCCCGATAACTAGTATATAACTCATAGGAAGTCATTTTTGTGGGATTAGAGAGACTTAAGAATTGCGTAACTTTATTTAGGTTAATCTATTATCAGTCAAAGATATTTTCTCTTGATTCCATTCTACTTTATTTTGCTTATAGTGTTGGCAACCCTACAGTTTTCGTCGAGAAAAAATTATAGAATTTATGTTTTTCTCCACCCATTTCTCCAGGTCGGCCTCTGTTAAACGTCAGGTTAATTAATAATGATTAAACTAAATAATTTTATTTGATTATATGTAGAGCAACGTGACATAGCCTTGGCTTATGTTTCGACGGCTCGAGAGTCAAAAATACAGTCGGAACTTCCCTGACGCTGAACTAAAACGTTTTTCCTTCCCTTCTAAAAAATATAGTCGATGAATATTTTCTCTTAAATCCTTGTTTAATTAAGTTGAATCTTAATTAAGCATTACTCTGAGGTTTCGAGATGCTTCTTTTCAGCGTGTTTGACGAATATAAGAAAAGCACCTTAATCTTTGATATTCAAGATAAACTATTTTTTTGTGTTGTAACCGACTGTAATATAAATCCCACTCACTTCCTTTGGTGCATTGCTATCTTTAATTGTTAAGAAAAGTTAGGAGCATCAATTGCGATTGCAGCCTTCATGGAAATATCTACGTTATTTTCAATAGGATTTATCGTCAGGCATTTTTATTATTATTATTATTATTATTATTATTATTATTATTATTATTATTATTTCTTACTTAACCATTCAGCTCTTGCGTATGCTTTTTGAGCCTGAAATATAATGGTAACATTCTCTTTATAAGCTGTCTTTTTTCTGAATGAGAGCCCCTAAGGGACGGTAGGGTAGCGGGGGATAGGGGAGTGAGCTGGCCGGTGGGCCAGCGTTCTTGGACTGCTGGCGAGGAGAGGAATGGGGCCGAGTCGAAAGCGGATGTAAAGGAAGGAACGTTGTAAAGGCCTTAAAGGCGTCTGCTGTCTCCAAAGTATCTGGTGGAGGGGAGCGCGTCCTTAAGAAAAGTTGGCCACTTAGCAGGACATTTCTCCCGAAACATTTGTTTCCTGAATGGTGACCATTTTGACATTTTTTTCAGTGCCGTTCTTACTATTTATTTTATTTTTATTTTTGGGGAAAATTTCGCCTTTGAATCCTATAAATGAAGAGGTTCTTTGCAGATAATTATCGATTTACAGTAAATGGATGAGAATCTAGAGATCTTCGTGAGGTTTGGAAGGTAATTTAATTTTTTTTTTTTTTTTTTTTGTTATTTCATGAATTAGGTTCCAAAACTCGGCAAGAGCATCGGCGATTCAGTGATGTTGCCTTACCACGCCATTCGTTGATGATATAGTTTCCAATATTCAGGCTTACAAGTTTCCTTTTATTTTCATTGGAAGGATCAGCCCAAAAGCATACACCCCTTTTTTTGTCATTCAACCGGTGCCATGACGGTTTCACACCACATGAAACTGTTGTACCATTGAGGTAATCTTAAGAAATACATGTTTATCTATTGACTTTAGAATTAAGAAGCCACAGTCTTGTTAACTTATAGAAATCAATGCTCCTATTACCACTTTCTAATCTCCCATATATAATAGATAGAGAGTCTGTATATATATATATATATATATATATATATATATATATATATATATATATATATATATATATGTATATATATATAGACAGTATATATATATAGACAGTATATATATATATATATATATATATATATATATATATATATATATATATATATATATATATATATATATATATATATTTGTGGGGCACAATCAACGGCATCGCCGGACGTATAACTACTCGGTCTCTCTACGTCCCTCGGGGCTGGGGTTGGAGATGTAGTAGTAATACCCGTGTGCGGGGGGGGGGGGGGGTGTAGCGCGTGTGTGCATATGTCTAAATATTTAGCAGTCATTTTTAAAGGGGCTCGTACACTAGTTATGAATAATTGATTCGATGGAGTAATTCTCTAACAGACTAACCAGACCATCGCCAGGAACATTGCTTTTAAGTCTAGAAGCATATTGATTGAACTTGATGCTTCCTTCATCAAAATAGGTTTCATACGCAAACGTTCAGGAAGAAGCAAATTGGTAAGTAACTTCCAATATCGTGGAGGC
>NC_090739.1:47543631-47563631 GCF_036898095.1 Palaemon carinicauda
ATGATACTATAAAATCCCTTTATTACACTCAGTAGTAGTAATAGTTCTGATTTGCGTTTGCATTGATTGTATTTTTTATAGACATTGAACTAGTTTAGTTCAAAGATGGAACTATTAACAGTGCCAGTTTCTTAATATGTAGTTTAGATGACCGGGCGTATATTTCCACTGGCTGGTTCTGGCTAGGGGCCAGTCTTAAATTCAATGTCTATTTTCGATAGGTCAGTAATTATATAAACTAAAACTTGTTGGTACTTGAGTAATGTCTGTGAAACGAATATTGTAAGGATATAGTGTTTACAAAATAAATGATAACACTTTGCCATTATTATTAAACACATTACACATATTATACTCATTGTTACTGGTATTAGAAATATATCTTATTACTCATAAAGTCTATATACTATTAAGGAATTTTCGGTCTGAACACAGACACTTAAAGTAAACTCACGGTCCCGAGCCGGGATCGATCTGCTGCCATGCGAATGCTAGGCAGACACGTTACCACTGTACCAGCCAGTGATTGAAAATATTTCACAAATAATTTTATAGCATAATGTCTCCTCGTAAATTTAAAAAATATTGACACGGTAAAAAAATATCCATTATAATAAACTTATATCTTGCAGAAGGTCAAAATACCTGTTATGAAATAATTATCATAAACAATTATACTATTAAAACATTTTTAACTAAATATAAGTCAGTTTTCAAATGGAAAACTTGTAATAATAATTCCAAGGGCAAAAAAAAATGTACACATGCATATATATGTGT
Source organism: Palaemon carinicauda (assembly GCF_036898095.1). NCBI lineage: Eukaryota > Metazoa > Arthropoda > Malacostraca > Decapoda > Palaemonidae > Palaemon > Palaemon carinicauda. Next base: position 47,544,412 of record NC_090739.1, read on the forward strand.
GTATATATATATATATATATATATATATATATATATGTATATATATATATATATATATATATATATATATATATATATATATATATATATATATATATATATATATATATATATATATATACACATATATATACATGAATATGAAATGCTCACATTATATATATATATATATATATATATATATATATATATATATATATACACATATATATACATGAATATGAAATGCTCACATTATATATATTTATATATATATATATATATATATATATATATATATATATATATATATATGTATATATATATTTATGTGTATATATATATATATATATATATATATAAATATATATATATATATATATACATATATATATTATTACATGGTATGTTCCCGGGTCTGAGCACCCAAAAATTTACTATATGAGGAAGGTTCCCGGGTCTGTGCATTAAAATTATACTATACTATGGTATGACTGGGAACCAAACATATAATATTATGTATACTACGACTGGCAAGTTAATCAACCTATCGAATTCTAAACTCCCATTTTTGCTTTTACATTAAAACTGTTACACTTTAAAATATTAGTACACGAATTCTGAGACCGTTTAATAACTCCCAAACGGCAATATATAAAACGCTGAATATCCAAAGGTCTCTTAAGCACACCCAAAACTAAACTGGGTAATTACTCTTAAGCCTTATTACAATGTATTTAACACGCACTGTGATTCTTAACAGGAATCGAGCGGAATCTGGTCTTAAATAATGATGATTGGATTAATACACTCTTTACAAAAATAAATATATTCTTTATAAATTACAACACTTTGAAAAGAAATTACATAAAAGAAATAAGTCACTGGAAAAAATTAAGTAAGAAGAAAACTTAGGTTGAGACAAAAATGTTACGATTTGAGAATTACATAATAACTTGACTTGAACTATAATATCTGTATAAACCTTAGCCTAAGAAAAGAAATAATGCAATGAAAATTATCCAAAAGCTTGAAATAATTCTGAATAATACAATGTTCACGTTTGAAACTCAATGAATAATAGATAACCAGAACACTTTCCAAAAATCTATATTTCCTACAGGGCCGTTTACAAAAAACGTTATACAATGCCAACACTCACCCTGATGCAAAAAATTCAAAATCACCTTTTAGTCTTGTGTATTTGCTTTGGGGCACCGAGTCACTTAGGAGAGGACACACTGACGTGATGAACACTTCCAAAAACAATACACTGGGTTACGGGCGTGAGTGCGGGAAAGGGGAAGAGGGTGTTTTCAGGCTGCAGTTCTATATCTCGATCTCCATCTCTATCTCTATCTGACTCTAACCCAACCTTGGGTCACCTTGTATATGAAATCTAACAGCTTCCAGAACCTTCCAGGATCGAGTTCTGGTAGTTTGGGGGCTGTACCTTAGGGCGTCAGAGTTTAAAACTAGATAATAATGTCAGAGGCGAATCAGGATGTTTTCAGGCAACTCTCAGATGCACACCAATGCACCCGGGAGACGACTCTCCCAGCTAGCGCCTCCCACATTTTGTCCCCGAAATACAAAAAAAGATATCCTCTCGCCGGGCATTCACGTTTCTATGCTCATGGTAAAAAATATTCTCTGAAACATGATGCAATACTTCATAAAATATAAAAGAACTTTACCTAAGTCCTTAATCATATCTCGCACAAATCCTACAACACTTTCAAATAGAGTACGTAAGACTTTGAAGCAACATACGTGAAATTAAAATTTAATTCTTTAAAATAACGTAATTTATATATGTTGACTTGAATAAAAAAATACAATGAAATTCACGCCGAAAGTCTTACGTAATTTACATAAAATACTTTTATCTACATGAGAGGGGCTCATTTTATGGGCTGGGTATCATCTCTTCAATGGCCAAAGGAAAATAATATATGAAATATAAATAAAGTGATCAATAAACTACGATATTTACTCTACACTAGACCAGCTTCATAAGAATATGTATGTATATATATATATATAACGTGCATATATATATATATATATATATATATATATATATATATATATATATATATATATATTATATATATATATATGTATATATATATATACATGTATATATATATATTATATATATATATACATATATATATATATATATATATATATATATATATATATATATATATATATATAGGTAGTAAGGTAAGAACAGCCGTACTCTGGGTGTTTTATGGTTTGTGAAGAAAACCTTTCAACTAACATATAGTTAAGAGAACTAGGGATCAAGAACGATTCCAGGAATCATACTTGATTGGTGTTTTCCTAACAGTAAATTGTTGTAGGATAATTTATAATTGAACATGGTTGCTATAACTCATTGCTCAAAGTACAATGAAGTAGTTTTGGTCTCGTTTTATTATCATTTGTTTTGACCTTGGGATTATTATAGAAGTTTGCCATTTGAAAACTGCCTGAGATTTAGGTAAAAATGTTTTAACACTATAATTGTTTATGATAATTATTGGCATATTTTTGTGGTTCGATATTTACAGTTCGATATTTACAGTTCGATAATAAGTTTCTGACATCAACATTTGCCATGCCGCTTTTTTACGGTATTATAGCCGAAGTTGAAAATAATTTAGCAAACCATGTTTTATTAGCGGTTGAACCCTAAGTAGGAATCAGCCATGAAAAGGCAGCTGTTGATAGTTTGTCACATTAACTTTATTTTAGTTAAACACATGCGCTCTTACATAATCATTCGCTGAGAAATGAGCATATGCGTTGTGTGCATAGCGTCCCGAACGATGCATGGGGGAAGGGAGAGTCCTGACTGAGTTGCTAGCTGGGTGGAAAGGTCATAGGGACATTCTGGCGTCCTGCTCCCTGCAAAGGAAGCGGAACTAGGGAAAGCGAAATGTACAATTGCAACGCTACGTTATGTTGATATCAGAAACTACCATTGCTAATATTCCATTTGGAATTCTGATAAATTTCAGGTTATTGCATCCCATGAAGATGATGCTTGTGATCCTGTTTGTCCGTTAGTTTGTTTCTCTCTCTCTCTCTCTCTCTCTCTCTCTCTCTCTCTCTCTCTCTCTCTCTCTCTCTCTCTCTCTCTCAGGGTTGCTCGACACTGTAATGGGATTAAAAATATCCTGAAAGAATGTCCTCTTTTCGGCAATAGCCGGTAAGAAAATTCAATAAATAGGATTCAGTTGAAAAATATTCACGTTTGAGGGGAGTTCATGAGTGTATTTCATGGGACAGGCGAGATGACCATCATTATCATTTATTTTTCATAATTGAATTCAGGCTGTAGAATATTTTTGCTTCAATTCAACCGTGGATATAACTCATCAAAACTTTTCGATGAATTCGCTGAGAATTTTTGAAGTTTGTTGGTCGCTGCTTAAGATTGTTTGGTATATTTTTGAGGTTTAAGGGATTACGAAACAGGACATACTCTATTACGGCTTCTGGCACTTTTCTATATGACTTAATGTAGAGGAGCTTGAAGTATTTGTTGTGTAGATAGCTGAAGAGTATTCCAAGTGTCAGTAACATTCTCATTGCATTGTTGTTTACGTTAGACAGATTATACAAATTGCCCCATATTCATAATGTACAGTATTTGGATTCTTTCGCTTTTATATATGAGTTTCCGCAACACACACACACACACACACATACATATATATATATATATATATATATATATATATATATATATATATATATATATATATATATATATATATATATATATATATATATATATATATATAATTTGCACTGTATTCCTACTATAGAAGCTATTAGAAATAGTATATGAACACAAAGAATCACCGAAGATTACCAAAAGTGCAAGAAACAAGACCTGTTCAAATTCTTACGTATGTGTAGTGCAATTTGCTGTTGCATTTATAATGCCCACTTGTGAAAATTTGATAAAGCTGGAATTCATGTACGACATCCCTAATTTATAATACTGCCCAGCATTCCTGACACCCGGAACTATTGCAACATTTCTAAGGAAATTCCTTGCAAGGTTATCTACCTTTCCCTGGATACAATATGGGATGGTTATAGTGTTTTGATGCATCTCTCTCTCTCTCTCCCTCTCTCTCTCTCTCTCTCTCTCTCTCTCTCTCTCTCTCTCTCTCTCTCTCTCTCTCTGAGCTTTTTGAATCCATCTTATTTAACTCTCTTCGTCAGAATAAATTGGAAACATAACTAATCAGTGTATCTTGGTGGTTGAAGTTAATTCTTTTAGTTATTTAGATACAATATACTCGCGAGCTTATGACTGTCAAAGGTAAAGTTATTAACAAGCCACTTGTCTGTAAATATTTATCATGGTTCGAAGATCAGCCTGTAAATACATGTTAGTGCCCTCTGATATAAGTTTGGTTACTGGATTTAAGTTTGAAATTTTGCTTGCATAATGATTCAAACATAACTGTGTTGATTAAGTTTTTATTCCACTGGAAAAAAAACAGGTTTTCATGGGAAATACATGAATAGCTTGCAAAGTGTTGGACTGACAGTTTTCTAAGGTTATAGTTAAAAAAATAGTAATGGCTTGTCAGTAAGATCTAGGTAGTAATTATTCATGACATTTTCCGTTATAGGGCTAAATCGTGTTGCTCATATTTTTGGGGGATGGGGGGTGGGACGTTGATGATCTTTCGGAGATTAACTTAGCCCTGTGCCAGCACCAGCTCTTGTTCCGCAAGGAGATGTAAGGAAATGACTGAGTGAATTGTATAATAACCAGTTAACTTTGATAGGATAATGATTGAGAATATGTTAACTATAGAGTATTCAGATTAGTTTGCCCAAAATATATTCAAAATGATAATCTTAAGAAGTTCAGATATGCAGCAAATAGTTTTATATTGAATGGGCTGCATGAGTGTGACTTCATGATTTATATATATCATCTATTTTAACGTTGTTACTGATCTTAAATTTTTTTATATTCTTTATTAATTAATTCTCATATGTAGATTATTTATATCTTTATTTCTTTTCTTCACTGGGCTATTTTTCGTCGTTGGAGCCCCGGGGGGAAAAACATCAAAATAATTTTTAAATTGGTCTTTGATGTTGTTTTTCCTCAGTTTTAGGGTACTTTACATATTGTAATGGGCAAACTAATAAAATATCCCTTTTTTAAAGTAAGGTTTAGTGCATATCTAATATCTAGTATTTAGTGTATAGTTTTAGAATTTGAAGGAAAACTTGAGAATAGTAATAAACCTTATATTTTTCGAAAGAATAAGAGATCAAGACAATCAGAATGATTTAAGGTTTGTGAATTTATTTTCTTATTTTTAATCACTTTAGAAAATACGAACACCTGATGAAAAGCCCAATGTAGTATAATATTCGTGATGGCGAGTGGAGAATTCCGTTGTGATAACGAAGACTTCAGGATTTCCCATTAAAACTTCATGCGTTCGCCAATTTGTAATTTTCTAAAAGGATTAGTCGGGTCGTTCTTCATTGGTGAATTTATATTGCAATACTATTTTATTACTAAAGTCATTTTTACCTTATTATATTCACCTAAGAGAGGAAAAGAAAATACGCTCATTAAGCTTTTATACTTTTATTTAAACAAAAACTCTCTCTCTCTCTCTCTCTCTCTCTCTCTCTCTCTCTCTCTCTCTCTCTCTCTCTCTCTCTCTCTCTCTCTCGTGAGCAATACAGGAGAGAAAATGTGGATAGTCTTGAATGTGGCAGACACAAAATGCTGGTGTAATTTAGGAGGAAGAAAAAAGAGGCAAGGAAAACCTTGTTTGATTTCCCTCCCTTTCTTTTCAGGTGTGTGCCGAGAGTTAATCCCTTGTAGCCCAGTTCTTCGTTTTACTAAAGATCCCAATTGTGGTAATTGAAATGCAAATACTTTTGAATGATTAATTAGGTGCGTTTTTATCACCATGCAGATATACACACTGGTTTGATTTTCTTTATACAATTCACGTTCTAAAGCTGACATACTAAATCTTATGCTTCGGGAAGTATCTTCCTATTCAAAGCACCCAGGTAACGCACGCACGCTGTGGACTTCATATTGTTTTACTAGATAGTATTTTTCGTACTCTCCTCATAATGCCGAGTGAGCCTTCAAGGTTGCAGGGGCTACAGACATTGTTTTAAGCCTGTGATAACAAATTTTTCAGTTTCATTGTGGTAAAGATTTCTTGACATGATTTTCATTAATTTAATCTCTTGTTATTCTGCCAAACATTTTGCTGAAAGCTCTGAAATTAACGGTTTTTCCTTGATGAAGAATTTACCAGAGAATTTACAAATAAAAAAAAAACTTTAATTTGATTGTTTGTTTTCATTGTATGTGCAATGTTGAGTTTGCCGAATTCTCAGTGGAATTGAGTTTTTCTAATTAGGTACTACTAAAGCTGTGATAAGTGTTTAATGCCATTGGTAGTAGGTTGGCCAGGGCACCAGTCACCCGTTTGAGATACTGCCGCTAAAGAGTTATGTTTTTCTTTTGACTGGCCAGATAGTAATATATTGGACCCTTCTCCCTGGTTACGGTTCATTTTCCCATTGCCTACACACACACACACACACACACATACACACACATACACACACATACACACACACACGCGCGCGCACCGAATAGTCTAGCCTATTCTTTGCATATTTTCCTTTGTCCTTATACACCTGACAACACTGAGATTACCAAACTATTCTTCTATACCCAAGAGGTTACTGTTCTGTAATTGTTAAGTGGCCACGTTCCTCTTGATTAGGGTAGAAGAGACTCTTTAGCTATGGTAAGCAGCTCTTCTAGGAGAAGGACACCCCAAAATCAAACCATTGTTATCTAGTCTTGGGTTGTGCCATAGTCTCTGTACCCTGGTCTTCCACTGTCTTGGGTTAGAGTTCTCTTGCTTGAAGGTACACTCGGGTACACTATTCTCTCTTATTTCTCTTCCTCTAGTTTTGTTAAAGTTTTTATAGTTTATATAGGAGATATTTATTTTATTGTGACTCTTCTTGAAATATTTTAATTTTCCTTGTCTCCTTTCTTCACGGGGCTATTTTCCCAATTGGAGCCCCTGGGCTTATAGCATTCTGCTTTCCCAACTAGGGTTGTAGCTTAGCAAATAATAATAATGATAATAATAATAATAATAATAATAATCAGGAAGAACACTTTTATGGTGCTGTGCTGATGCAATAAGTGAATTAGATGCCTGGTTGCTGGTTGGCGGTTATAGGTTAAAATGTTGAAATATTTTTTCTGTCTTGACTTCGTTGATTAGGTATTAGTTCTCCCGGCTTACAACAGAGACCCATTTCCTTTCACGGTAAGAGGAGGTAAAATACGGGCATGTTTCTTTGAAATTAGTGCACCTAGGCTCTAGGTCGATTGTATAAGGAGTTATATACCTTGTTGATAGTCATCTGTAGTAGTTTGAGTCCTGGGGTCCTGAAAGGTTGAAAGAGATGAAAAACCAGGATGTGATTGATCACGTTCCATGAAAATATATATTTTATCTTTTTGAAAGGACCTCAAACGAGAGGATAATCTTGCCATACTCTGGTGAAATCATTTACCAAACAATATATCTCTTCCTAACATCAAAACAAAAGAGTGAAGTTTGTTACTTGGGTTGTACTGTTTTACTAGAGAGAGAGAGAGAGAGAGAGAGAGAGAGAGAGAGAGAGAGAGAGAGAGAGAGAGAGAGTTGGTGGTGTTGCCGGGTTCAGTATTTTATGACACTACTACTAATCTAATCTCCATTGTATATTAAAAAACCAAGTTGATGTGGAGAGTAGACGTGACGGATAACAATTGGTACCACCGGGCTGACATGGTACCAGGTATTATACTGTGGTAAAAGGGTAATGTAACATTATTATTATTATTATTATTATTAGCCAAGCTACTGTACAACCTTAGTTCGTAAAGCAAATGAAAATGTGTTTAATGCTGACCGCAGTTGTAATCCACTAACTTCAAAGGTTTCTGTTTCCCCAACACTATTATTACTGTAGTCCTAGTTTTTTTTTTTACACCAAATCTACCATTCTAACCAACTTTTCCTGGACTTTCTTCTTCCTCAAACACCAAAGCATTACTTCTCTAGGTATTTTGTCATAAGCTTTCTCTAGGTCTACAAAAGCACAGAAAAGCTTCTGGTTTCCATATAGCCTCTTTGTCCTGTAGATGCCTTACTATAAAGATGGCATCCACAGTCCCTCTCCCCCTCATGAATGCATACTGCTGTTTCCCAATCCTTACAATCTCTCAATCTCTTATCTAACACAATCTAAAAATATTTAAACCATGCTCTCTTAGTTTATTTCGCATGTAGTTACCACAATCCATAACATAATTTTTCTGCTTAAATTTAAATACCATTAGACTCTCCTCCCAGTCTTTAGGTATTATTTTATCTTCCCATATTGCTCTTAATAAATCCAGCATCCAATCTTCCCCCTTTATAGCTGGCATCATTACCATTTTGATTTGAAACTGATGGGCAGGTGTTTTACCATTTTACAATTTACTCATGGCCGTCTTACAAGTATTCCGTATTTCCTTCACTGACCCATCCTCTCTCTCTCTCTCTCTCTCTCTCTCTCTCTCTCTCTCTCTCTCTCTCTCTCTCTCTCTCTCTCTCTCATTTTCATTATTCAACAGTTATTCAAAATATTCTCTCCATCTTCTCTTAATGTCTTCATCCCTATGCAATAGAGTTCCATCTCTATCCTTAAGGACTCCCAGTTGCCCCAAATCCTGCCTTTGCCTTTTCCTCAAGTTTGAAACTTTACAGATAATCCTTCTCTCCTTCCCTTATTCATAGCTTTTTATTTAATTGCACTCCCACTCTCCAAATAGTTATACCTACTTTCCTCCTAAAATCTTTTTCCTTGCCCCTGTACCGTTCCTCTGCTCCCTTTGCCTGCCTTACTTGCCAGTCCTAAAATACCTTCGATATTTTTTTTAACCAACTATTGCACATCTTTGTTCCACCACCCCTTTTTTCCTTTCAGCACACCATATCCGGTGTTTCTTTCCACTAATTCCTCCCTTTCCCCTACACATATTTCTTTCGTACCCATCCAGATATTTTCCACTCTGTTACCATGTCCTCTCTAAGTTCAACCGTTTTTTGCCGTTTCTTTCTCATATCTTCCTAAATTGTTCATCCTTTTCTCTATTAAGGTTCCAATCTTTAATTGTAGATTTCCTCTTTCTCTTCTTGGGCTTTCTACCTCTCATTTGAAAAACCATCACCACCAGTCTATGTTGTTTAAAACATGCTTCCATAAAAATAACTTTACAATTCACCACATTGTTTTTGTTAACTTGGATATAATATATTTGGCTGTCCACTCATCCACTTCATAGGTTATCAGATGCTTATCCAACTTCTGAAACCAGGTGTTCATACAGGCCAATTCCAAACTCTGAGCCATCTCTAATACATACTCCCAATCCCTGTTTCTAATTCCAAACCCATGGCCTCCATGGACCTCCTCATATCCATTCCTTCTCTTCCCCACTCTGCCATTCATGTCTGCTCCTATAATTAGTTGCTTCGCTTTCACTGGTCTAATAGCTGCCTCAAACTCCTGTCTAAAAAATATTTTTTCTTGTTCTTGGCAACTCATCTGAAGGGAATTTTCCGAAATTATATTTAATATCTGATCCCCTATTATTATTGGAATCTTTGAAAGCCTATCATTTATTCTCTTTACTTCTAATCCTTTTTCTTTCCAGTTATTACCCATTAGGATCCAAACTCCATTTCTTCTCTCTCGTTACCCGCTGTGATAGAGCTTATACCCATTTCCTTAATATAGTAGGTATCTTTAATTCTCTGACTTGCATAGTCATTGGTATGAATACCAAAACTATTGAGATGACGTTTAGGCTAGTCATTTTCCTAAAGCTTTTTTTTTAGAAAAATAGTATTTACTTAGTCATAAAACAGTTTTTTTTCACAAATTTGGTAGGACAATAAATTTTCGATGGAGATACCTTTTAATTTGAAATGGAATAGTGATAACAAGAAATAGAGAAGATATAGCATTTATCCTTATAAAAGAAGGTATTCTCTGACTTAAGAGTATTTCAATTCTTCAGCTTATTTTAATATTTGTTCCTATGTGTTGTGGTAATAATTCTTTATCGTCTTCATAAACTCTCTCTCTCTCTCTCTCTCTCTCTCTCTCTCTCTCTCCTCTCTCTCTCTCTCTCTCTCTCTCTCTCTCTCTCTCTCTCTCAATGAAATATTCAGCATGAATGTTAGGAGTATGAAATAAATAATTGTCTATAATCTTTCACTTTATGACCCCGGGTCCTAGCCCGGGATGATTATAATTCAAACAATTTGAAATACTAGGTATAACGGATCACATGTATTATAGTTATGTGATAGTTGTGTTTATATACTAGATAAGCCGTCATTTTATACTTATTCTTGTCTTATCATGCAACGAAAATGTAAAAACAGATATGTCAATCGAAATGTAACTGATAGACATGGATGAGATTTCACTGCCTACTTATTATAGGTGGTATGGCGTTGGCCTTCAATTTCCATATTTACCGCAATGTTAATTCTTCGAGCGTCTAACTAGTCATGTATAGTGAAGAGATGTCCCACCAATGTGCCTAGAAATTAAGGAAAACTTAATTGACGAATATTCACTGTAAATATCTAATGTTAATATTATAAAATGTAGTTAAAACTCACACATTCTGTAAGTAGGTAATGGTCATTTCTTTCGAATATTTACACGTTTCGTTTTATAAAAGCGAAGGGAACGTAAGACCAAAAGAATTCTGAATGGCTACATTAATTAAGATCTGTTATCTTTTAGAAGCTGAAACAAGTGTCAGGTGGAGTGAGCGTTGAAGAATTAACAAATTAACGTTTGTATGATAACTAAGTTTTGTTAATAGGTAATGAGTGGTAGAATAGAGGTTGCCAGTCTCCGTGAAGGGGATTTGGAATTGAAATGGGAATGTGAATGCTTACAATCAATATAACTCCCTTATAAGAGGAACTGACAGTTGTGGTCGTAGAAAAAATAAGAAAAACTTGATCTAGAGCATCTAGGCGAGATGTCTTATAAGGAAATTTTAAGATTTGCAACTTCAAATTTCGACCTATCGCAAATTAAGACCAAGCGCTCAGACCATTGTTTCTGTATTTATAGGAAATTCATTGTAGGAGTGCTATCTTTTTTTCCTTATCAAAAACCTGTAAGGTAAAGTATTTTATTGCAAAATGGGTCCCATTTGGTTTTCCATATTTATACTTGACATTTTTATCTGTTATATTTACTGTTTCCTCTTTATTCATTAGAACTAATATATTTACAATTTTACCTCCGGAATTTATTCGGGGCAGCTCTGTAAGAGTCAAGCATGAATCATTGGGCTAGTAAATCTCTTCATTCTAATAATCTTGCCATTTATTTATTTTTTCATATCGAGTTATGGTTTTTTTGTGGCCGTAGTAAGCTAGCTACGATTGTTATTAAAGATGAATTTGCATTTTAGTAATTATTAACTTATATTTTTTTAATTGCCACGCGAATTTTCAGAAGTTGTCAGGTTGCAGAGGTGATTTGGCATTGTGGGTTTTCTTTTAATAGATTTTCGATTACCTGATATTGATTAGAATTTGAACACCATTCGAGAAGCAGTATCTTCACTGTAAACAGCGAAAAAATTTATGTCATTAAGATTCAATTTGTTTCAGACACTTAGATTTACAGTGATGTTTGAACCACTTTTCGTTATAAGTTCCTCTTCGGAGATTTTCTATTTTCTTTTTGTCTCAATTCATAGTCAACAATGTCGATACTACCGCCTCTTCTTTTTACGAATTATTTTTTCTCTTGTATGTATTTACTAATGTAGATTCCAGGAAAAGCAGCCAGTATATACTTTTATCAATTCCACAGTTCAAACATGGATGGAAAACGTTTCATATTTTGCATATTGATAGAGAAATTTATTTTAAAAAGGAAGTTGTAAACAAAGCAATATTTGTCATGCTATGAACAAAGCAGCAATTGGTATACTGCTCTCTCTATTTTAAAAAAAATCAGTATTTAACTCATTGTCTTTTTAATTTGGATTTTGATTAATCTTATTACAGATTTCATTTCTCTGAATTATACTTATGAATTGGGCAGTTCCAAAGAAATTAGCAATCATCTACCTAAACTGTGAAACAACGCCAATAACTTGCTCACTAGAGAAGAGATCTTGTGGAATTGCTATTGGTGCAAAAGTCGGGCTAACATCAATGCATTCTCTTCTTACTCGACTTATATCTGGGATGAATATGCATGTATTTATTTTTTACCAGATTAATTGAAATGGAAAGAAATCATCTTGATGAACGGGGTTTCTTGATTATATATTGTAATTCTTGAGTGTTTTATGAAATTGAGTAGAACATACCTTTTCATGTCTCTTGAATATAACTTGTTCAAATGTTTGTACAGAAGAAATTTCTGTTCCGTAATGTCCACTATACCCCTAAGTATTGCAGTTGAGTCTACTTTATCTTCTTTGAGCAAAATCCAAATGAAGTAATGATTTAACGGGAATAAAACGTACACATTATTGCCAAACTATAATAGTCCTCTACCCACAATCTACACTGAGAGGCTTGCTGCCTCTGAACATTTAGTGTTGTATACCTAAGTATTGTTTTCTAGAAAATTATATGAATAAAGGTAAGAAAAACCTTTGTGGCTCCCAGATAGAGAAGAAGGAATCACTGAGTGACGTATTTTGTATACCATCTTATGAATGTGTTTTTAGATGCCACACCCCTTGGGAGAGACTAAATTTGTGGGTAGGTTGGCCAGGACACCAGCCACCCGTTGAGATACTACCGCTAGAGAGTTATGGGGCCCTTTGACTGGCCAGACAGTACTACATTAGATCCTTCTCTCTGGTTACTGTTCATTTTTCCTTTGCCTACACATCCACCGAATAATCTGGCCTATTCTTTACAGATTTTTCTCTGTCCTCATACATCTGATAACACTGAGATTACGAAACAATTCTTCACCCAAGGGGTTAATTTATGATAATAGCTTCTGCGTGGGCAGAGATTCGAACCCCTGGCTTCTCAGCCGAAACCATGCCTGCGAGAACTCTATCATCTGAGCTATCAAGAGAGATATAAGTTTATGTCAAGTCACCATACATATTCCTGTCGAATTCAGCTGGTAGAGTCCTCGCAGGCATGGTTTCTGCTGAGAAGGCAGGGTTCGAATCTCTGCCCAGCCAGAATGTATTATCATAAATGAATTCCAGTAGATAATATTCCCAAGGTAGAATTCGGTATTAAATGCCATTGTGGTTGATGTTTACATTGATTAAAATTACGAGTGTTAGTGTCATATATTCATCATAAAAAACCACGAGTTGAAAACTCATAATTCAGCTATCATGGTGGAGATGGTTTATTTCAAGTGTAGAACAGATTCCTGAATTCGACAGGAATATGTATGGTGACTTGTCATCAACTTATCTCTCTCTTGATAGCTCAGTTCAGTTGGTAGAGTCCTCGCAGGTTTGGTTTCGGCTGAGAAGGCAGGGGTTCTAATCTCTGCCTAGCCAGAAGCTATATGATAAATGAATTCCAGTAGATATATATTCCCAAGGTAGAATTCGGTATTAAAGGCCATCTTGGTTGATATTTACATTGATTAAAATGACGAATGTTAGTGATATGTATATATATATATATATATATATATATATATATGTATATATATGTGTATATATATATATATATATATATATATATATATATATATATTGCACACATCTAGGTATGCGGTGTTTCTTTTCGAAAAAGGCTCTACATACTGTTCAATGTTTTGCATATGGATGGGTTGGTGGTGCACCTGTCAAAAACATTTATAAGGATATAAATATTTGACATTTTAGCGATCCTACAAAAGTTTATGGGTCCCTTTTACGTCGTTACAGGGAATGGTTTGATAGAAAATCTCTCTTCTGATTTTTTAGGCTCTATCTGTAAATAGACCTGAATTGAATGGATACAACTGGAAATGGACCAAGTTTACTAGTTGTTTATTAATAGAATAAATGTAAAATTAGTTTTGTTGTTGGTAATGTATTTGTAATCTTATTGATTTTGCATGATTGAGGATCCAGGATTTTTAGTTCTGTTTTATTTTTACGTTTTATTGTGCTGTAGGTATTTTTTTTTATTGCTAAAATTATGCGGTTTATACAGCTGTGAATGGATATTAGTATAAAATTCAAACAATTATGACACTGAAAATTCATACTTAAACCTGTAAATTTAGTTTTCTGAAATTGGATATTTAATCTTTTGTTTAGAAGAAAAGCATATCCCTCGTCATTACATGAGCAATTATTTTTAATTTGTCAACAATAACCATAGAAATGAAATACCTAAACCATCTGTTCTGTTTGAAAACTTTCCACGGCATAATTCCCAAAACTTCGGAGGAAATTTCGAAAAATTCTCAAAGATGAGGGCTGAATAAGTCCAATGCCTATCTTTTCAGTATATTCATTGCTTCTTTATTAAGTAATTCGAAGATATACGACCTAATTTTGTTGGGTGTTATAAAGATCCTAGGCGAAGATATTGCGGAAGAAGAAATTTGGTGCAATTGAATAGTGTGGCCCTTTTTTTTCACAAGGGTCACTGAACTGAAAAATCACTGCTACACGCATCGTTGATGAGCCACCATGGCAGGAGACTTCCACAACCTTAACCACTTCATACCTCTACATACTTCTAGCTAGAAGGCTCATCAGCAGCACCTCAAATCCTCCTATGCACCAAGTGCTATTCACTACCATCTTGCAAGCGCATATTTTTCCTGAATATTGAGGCCCCTCTATATTTCTATTACCTAGTTTTCCTACCCTTTGTAGGCTTTCCTCTCACCGTTCCGTTTAGTACTGCGTTCGAATCGTATGGTTTCTTCAGCAGCCCATCACCCACACGACCAAACCATCTCAAAGCATACAGATTAATAATTTCACTTCCGCTAACTCTTGGATTTTTCATCCTCTCTATAATGGCTGTGCTGCCTTACTTCGTGAGCAATTAATATTTGCAGCTTACACATAGTTTATTTCTTTTGCATTCAGCATCCCATCTCACATCATTTCACAGTGGATTATTATTGAGTCAACAATTCCAGCATACGTTTCAGCCTTACTTTAAAAATTGTACGGATCTTCTTTTCCCTTCCTTCAACGTGTCTGTTAGTAGAATTTATTGTTCCATCTTCTTGCTTTGTATTGACTCTCATAGCCTTTGTTTTGCTAATGAGGTCCCTTATAGCATATTAATATCGTTCGATTCTCAGTGTATTATGGGAAACATTACATATATAAACAAGCTGTCAGACACGACAAATCCCACCCCTCTCACTGTACCTTTACGAAAACACTACCATTGCTCCAAATGTTTTTGTAGAGTTGCAGCATCCGTCAATAAGAGTAAACGGGTGAGAATCTGAACTTGCTGGAATCAGGCGATGTTAAATTGGACCTTTCAAGGTCACGGAAGTTAAAGGGTCATGGTGTCATATTAAAGCCCATATGTGGGTTTCTATCTGTCAATAATATTAATCGAATGTGTATCTATACTTGTATTTTAATGGGGCATATTAAGTGTCTTAGTGCATCTCTAATGATTTTTTAAGTAAATTGGTGTTGTATTTTTTTTCCTAAGCTGCTTACAAAGAAACAGAGGCAAACACATTCACACACACACACAAAGAAATCTATAAAAAACGATACCCCTCCCCTACCTCGGTGGATGCCGGGTAAAAATCTCGATATTTGAATTACAGTGCATAATCTTGGGATTGACACATGTTGAATATAAAGCATGTGTTAAATATTTTATTTTCTTTACTGTCTTATGAATAATATTTGATGGAAACTCATCCTAATACGCACGTAAAATTGAAGGCAAGAGGAAAAAAGAATATTTTGATCCGAGAATTAATTCAGCGAACTTGCGAAACTAGGAAATAAAGACATGGATGTACTTTTCTCTCATAAGTAAACATTGTCTATAAATAGAGTCAAAGAATTAGTCACCAGTTTTGGTAAGTTTTGATCAGAAATGACAACAGAATGGTAAGAGAATGGAGAATCAAAGAAAGAAAAGGAAAGGAAAACTTAGGAAAATATAAAAATGTATCATAAGAGAGTTGCAGCGGGGTAGGGTTAGTATAAAGTAAAGAAAGGAGGAAAAATAAAACAAACATTTTATTAAGAGAGAAAAGGATGATGAGAGAAATGGAAGAAACTTCTAAAAAACAATTCAATGGAACGGATCAGAAAATTCAAAGGTGAAAGTTTTTAATGACGAAGCTATGCTTGGGTGGTTAAAAGAGTATAAGATTATCATTATTAAGAGGATGACAATAAATGCTTTGAATATTGGTAAGAAATATATAAGGTTTGTAGAATATCTCTCCTACTATTATTTTAAAAAAAGAAAATTTAGTTTTTAGCATTTTTTGGTTGTTTAGAAGAAATTGATAGCGCAAAATATAACTAAATAGATAACTTCAAATTTATGGTCCAGATTTAATTATCTAAGAGATCACAGGTAAAGATATGCATTTTAGAACAACAGGGTTTTCTAATGAGAATAACACTGAACTAGCAAGACAAATTCTATGTTTAGTCATATTACATAAATTATATAAATTATAGAAAAAATATATAAAGTTTTTTAACGGGTAAACATTATTTTAAAGGTGATGTGTTTCATACCTTGATACTAAGAAACCATACCTGTTAGAAGTGAAAATGGTTTTCTAAATAAAATGCAAAATAAATTCATGAAACTGTATTCCCAAAACGGTAGAGCATAATTTGGTTTGAAGTCCAACACTGACGTATGTATCACCAGAAGGTATATTTTGTTTATTATATATGAGCATTTCCATTTAGTATAAACTTTGACAGAGTCGAAAAGTACAGTAAAGATTTAATGAGAACGCACGCGCACACAAATAAACACATCTCTATACAAATATAGTATATATATATATATATATGTATATATAATATATATAATAAATATATAATAATATATTATATAATATATATATATATATATATATCTATCTACATATATATACATAATATATATATATATATATAAATCTATCTATCTACATATATACATATATATATATTATTATCTATATATATATATATATATATATTATTATATATGTATATATATATATATATACACACATATATATATATATATATACATATAATATATATTATGTATGTATATATATATATATATATACATAAATATAATATATATATATATAATGCGTAAAAATCACAGGGAAAACGTGACCTTCAGATGAAAAAGAACCACAGGAAAAATGAAAATAGGAAAATATAAGGTCAAGTCCTGAATAGATTGGTATCACGGAACTAGTTAAAAAGTTAATCTAATATTTCCTATTTTTATTTTCCCCGTGGTTCTTTTTCCGATATATATATATATATATATTATATATGTATATATATATATATGTGTGTGTTATATATATATATATATATATGGTGTATATATATATGTATATATATTTTAGGTGTTATATATATAATAATATATTTTATGTATGTATATAGTATATATTTATCTCTCTCCTCTCTCTCTCTCTCTCTCTCTCTCCTCTCTCTCTCTCTCTATATATATATATATTATATATATTAAATGTGTGTGTGTGTCTGTGTGTATTATATGCACAAGTATTAAAGAGACAGAAGGAATAACGATAAGATTATACCCAAAAGCAATATTGTCGGATGCGTCTTAATTGCCTGTACCCAATGTCACAAGTTTAACCTGAGCCCTAGTTGGTTTTCCGTTGATCCAGTATCATGTACTTTACTAAAATCTGACTTTTCAGAAATCACAGTTTGGAGGATTGTGTTTCTCCTGTGGAAGTACATCTTTGTATATGGATTCTTATTGTGAATCTGTGATGTCACTAATAAGATGAAAGTACTAACTCCAATCAAGTCTTTCAATTTTTCCTTGCATGCCTATAAAAAAAATATTTCTTGCTCATGACGTGACATCTTTTGTGATTCCTACACACACATATACATACACACACACACACACACATATATATATATATATATATATATATATACACACTTGTATATGTATACATATGCATATTTATCTATGCGTATATACAGTATGTACTGTATATGCATAGATATTATTATATATATAAATGTATGTGTATTTACTGGTATGCTTATAATTTGATATATATATATATATAATATAATTTGTATATGTATATATGTAATATAGTGTGCATATGTGTGTAGTAGGTTGGCCAGAGTACCAGCCACCCGTTGAAATACTACCGCTAGAGTTATGAGGTCCTTTGACTGGCTAGACAGTACTACATTGGATCCTTTTCTCTGGTTACGGTTCATTTTCCTTCACCCTACAAATACGCTGAATAGTCTTTCCTATCCCTCTACATATTCTCCTCTGTCCTTATACACCTGACAACATTGAGATTACCAAACAATTCTTCTTCTCTCAAGGGGGTTAACTACTGCACTGTAATTGTTCAGTGGTTACTTTCCTCTCAATAAGGGTAGAAGAGATTCTTTAGCTATGGTAAGCAGCTCTTCTAGGTGAATGAAACTCCAAAATCAAACCATTGGTCTCTAGTCTTAGGTAGTGCCATAGCCTCTGTAGCATGGTCTTCCACTGTCTTGGGTTAGAGTGTTCTTACTTAAGGGTACACTTCGGCACACTATTCTATCTCATTTCTCTATCTCTTGTTTTTGTTAAAGTTTTTTTTTTTTTTTCAGTTTATTTAGGAAAATATTTATGTAAAATGTTGTAACTCTTCTTAAACTATATTTTTGCTTTTTCCCTTTCCTCTCTGGGCTATTTTCCCTGTTGGAGCCCCTGGGCTTTATAGCATCCTGCTTTTCCAACTAGGGTTGTAGCTTGCCAAGTAGTAATACTATATATATATATATATATTATATATATGGTATTTAGAAAGTTTCCGTTTATTAGGTAAAGATCTCATGAGTGCTACCATAGTCAGCTGAAAACTAGCAAAAATTAGTCATG
>NC_090739.1:47566131-47616131 GCF_036898095.1 Palaemon carinicauda
TTCAAGTTAATATATATACCCTCAGTAACAGCAGAAGAGATCCAGCCATCCCCTTTCTAAAAGCAAAAATTCCCCTCTCTCTCGCAAATGCATCGAGTGTGTGTACTCTCTAAAGTGAATAAGTTTTTTACCCAACATATATCGTGTGGAGTGTGTTCAAACATTAATGAAACTTTGAAGGTGATTTCAAATTTATTATGTTATTGTACTGTACATGCTGGTCTTATATAAATTTTTGTAATTGGCCCCGTGTGAGCTGAAAATGCCTAAGTGTATTAATTACTTTTATGTAAATTTCATTTAGTATTTACTCTTCAGAGTGTTAAAGGGGTTCACTATTCTCATTAATTATCATGATTAAATATTTGTGTAAAATATTATTCCCAGTGAAACAAGTGGTTATATAATTTTCAGAGTATAATATTTTCTTGTCCTAATCTAAGGTTTTGTTCAGATTTAATATTTCGGGTCAAGTGGTCATATAATTTCAAGTGTAATATTTTCTTGTCTTAATCTAAGGTTTTGTTCAGATTTTATATTTCGAGTGATTCATTTTGGTAATAATTTATTTTATATTATTGTTGTAAGTTTTTTTTATTGAATATATTTATTTTTGTGAAGAGTATATTCTTTCAAACACCAGTATTTCTTACAGAGCTCTCTCGTATCCCTGTTTCAGAATCGTAGTAAGAGGTTATTTTGAATAGTTCTTAATAATAATTACCCAGTTTGTTTTGAGTGTATGTAAGAGACCTTTGGATATTCAGTGTTTTCATATATTGCCATCTGGGAGTTGCATAATTTCTCAGAGCTCGGGTATTTAAGTGTAACAGATTTATGTAAAAACAAAGTGAGTTTAGAACTCAGGAGGTTATGTAATTTTCCACCCGTAATATATATATTTCTGGTGCCTAGACCCGGGACCATAACATATATATATATATATATATATGCGCATATGCATATGCAGTGTGTGTGTCTATATATATATATATATATATGCGCATAGCATATGGAGTGTATATATATATATATATATATATATATATATGTATGTATATATATATATATATATATATATATATGTGCATGTATATATATATATATATATATATATATATATATATATGTATAAACGTAATTTATATATAGGATTGGCACGTACCTGGCGAGCAGAGAGTTCGTATTTGTGCAGTCATATTAAATAAGAAATATACTATATCTTTTGGAATTATTTCAATTCTTTACGAAGGTCATTAGACTAAATAAATGATTAGGTGCAAACATTCATATCTTATTCACATATATTTAAATGTAATTTATTGATTATATGTAATTTTGTTTAGTTTCTCTGCATTTAGTATCTGATTCTTCATGTCAGTGTTTTCATCTGTTAATATTTTTCGGTTTTCCATTGATTTTACTGTTACTTCAGTGTCACTTAATTTGTTTTATGTTTGCATGTTTCCAGGAACTATATGTCCTCGTGCAGACTTTTTCCTACTTCTGTTTAAAATATTCAGTTGAATTTTTTAGTATAACGTAAGACCTCAGAAATATTGTTCATTTTCGTGTGTGCTTTGCCCTGGTCGATAGAGTATTCTTTATACATCATGCTCAAGTTTTTAAAGTTCTTGCTTATTATTTTAATGATGAATGTCATACTTTTCTCGCTCTTTTTAAAACCAGCGATTGAAATTTCAGGTCAATAATTATATATATATATATATATATATATATATATATATATATAGTAAGTATGCATTTTCATGTCATTTTGTGCATCTTATATAATCCAATCCAAGTCTCGTCCTCATTCGTCAAGACTATCAAGTCCTGCTTCTTGGTTTGTGATTTATTTTCTCCTCCATTCCCCAGTCCTTTCCATGGGTTTCTTATTGCCATGTTATAGGAAGGTGTGTAATTATTGATTTTTACGTACTTGTCCAGTAATCAAACAATATTAATACTGTAGCATTCTTATTAAAGTGATCTAAATTATAACTACAACAGACACTTGGTAAAACGCATACCTTCGCCACAGCCACTTTTGTCACCAAGAAAACTAATGAAGTTGTGGGGGATTGATCCCAAACCACACATCTCACAATTGAATTACGAACATTTTGGTACTAGTTTCATGTAAATCAGATAAAAATTGGCCACGACATGGCAAAATAGGCGTTTTTAACTTTTCCTGACCTTGGCCTTGACTTTTAACCCAATTACTCCCAAAATAAAATAAAGTTATTCTTGGATCATGGCCAATTATCCCACCAAGGTTCATCAGATACGGTCAAATGTTTTTTGAGTTATGCGAATCACAAACACAAATAGGCACAAATAAATAAGTACACAAACAAGTGTAATGACTACACTATATCATGTTATATATAACAAGATAGACATTATAATTATGCACATTTTGGCACTAGTTTCATGCAAATTGGATGCAAATCGACCACAATATAGCGAAAAGAAAATTTTTACCTTTTCGTGACCTTGACCCTTGACCCAATCACTACCAAAATCTAATCGAATTGTCCTTGGACCATGGCCAATCATCCCACCAAATTTCATGAGATTCGGTCAAACAGACATACAAACATACGCCTATCAAACAACCTTCGCCGCAATGAAGTTGGCGAAGGTAAAAAGTAAAAGCTTTTTGTGAAGTCATTCGGCCTATGTATTGTGTTTCCTTTGCTGCAATAGCAATCTTTGTCCTGTACTTTATATAATGAAATAGCGTGTCATAGAGCTATAGATGACAGATTTTTTTTTCTAAGTAAAGATGTCTGAAAAGTGGTTTTTTTTTTTATTTTTATTTTGGCTGTACTTTTTTTTTCAGTGGATCTAACATCTCTTACACAATTTGACTCCGCAAAGTCAAGTCCAACGTGTTTATTCCTCTCCGTTTGGTTAGGCTCTTTCTGAATTGGAAGTCAAATCACAAAGTTGAAGGAACTTCTGAGAGTGTCACTACATTCGTCCCGTATCAATGTTTTTCTCTCTCTTTAATCATACAGGTATAGAGCATAGAAAAGTTTTAATTGAATTTCGATGTGTATAGTAAGTAGAGCTCCAATATATCAGTGGCTGACTCATGGGCTCAAAGTTTTTGAAAGATAAGAAATTATAGAATATCATCCAAACATACTCTCCTCATTGAGGGTGTAGTGAAAAGGATGAGGAGGAGGGATACAGAGGGAAAGTAAAGAGGGGCGCTCAGCTCAGTAGAGAACATGCTTTCGGCACGCCAAACAGTCTTATTTTGCTCTTAGATCTACTACGTACTTGTTCTTCAAAGTATTTTTATAGAATTATAATGGATTTGTCCTTGGGTCATACCCAACATGTCTACCAAACAAAAAATGAACTTAACAAAATATTTGGCATTTACTTAACATTGCGATTATTTTCAAAGTACTGCTGCGTACTTGTACTTTGATGTACTTTATCTAGAATTTTACAGCTTCATCCATGATTACCATATTTGGTCAAAATTGGTATAGTAGTGTTTGTGTAAAGTTGCTCACAAACAAACAAACAAACGTTGGCAGTGGTGAATACATACCCTTCACAAAATTTTCGATTTTGGCGAAGACAATTAGAAGACTACATAAAAAGAATCCAAGAAGTGAACTATTAGTGATATTTGGGGACACGAATCCCCTTGTAGATGAGAGTTGTGATGGCTTTGAAGGAATAAATGGAGGTAGAGGTTTTGGAAGAAGAAACCAGGAAAGTGAAAGATTGTTAGAATTAACAAAAGCTGTAAATCGAATAGTCTTAAACACACAGTTTGAAAAAAATGAGAAGTCATCCAGTAATAACATAGAAAAGTGGACAAAGTAAGACGGGACAAGAATATTTCTATGGATTGTAAGGTTATTGCAAATGCATATGTTGTAGCAACATAAACTGGTGATGGGAGGTTTAAGGTTGAAAACAATAAGGAAAAGCAATCCCCAGCCAGGAATAGGAGGTTCAAAAACTTGGAAGCTGTAAGGAGAGATGGCAAAGAAAAAATCAGAAGTGAAATAGAAAGAGCCAGAGAAAAAACTTTGGAAATGGAACGTCTGAATTACATGAAAGAGGTTATGGTGCCATCAGCAGTGGAGATGAGTGGGAGGACTAGTGGTAAACAACTACTGAAAAAAAGAAAAGATAATTGCGAAATCGAGAAGTTCAAACAGTTGTGCAAAAAAAAAAAATAAATATAGACGGATAAATAGGGAAACAATGAGAATGGTATCGATTGCAAAGGGAAAAACCAGTAGAGAGGTTATGAGATGATGGTAACACCGAACGGGGAGAAAAGATAATCTACAGAATTGCAGAAGCGAGAAGATAAGACAGTCAGGGCAAAGGAGGGGTGGGAATTATTTAAAATGAAAATGGAATATCTTGATTGAAGAAGAAAAAGTCAAGCGAAGATGAAATGACTATTTTACACAGCTATTAAACACTAAGAAGGAGTCTGAAGAACAGGGATCTGTTCCACCAGTAGAAGGGCCAATTGCAAACACGAGAGAGAGAGAGAGAGAGAGAGAGAGAGAGAGAGAGAGAGAGAGAGAGAGAGAGAGTGAAGTCGAGAATGCTATAAAGAAAGGAAAGCTAAATAAAGCTGCAGGTAGATTATAGGTAATGATAGAAATGAGAAATCTAAGCAAAGAGTGGGTGCACAGACTATTGGAAAAGATCTGGGAGAAGAGAATAACAAGTGGCGGGGAAGATAGTTGGATGATTAAACTGTATAAACAAGAAGAAAACTTGTTAAACTGTGGAAACTACAGATGAATAAACCTTTTAAAACATGTATTCAAGATATTAGAAAGAATACAAAGGTTAGTCTATTGGTATTTGAGAAAGAGAGAAGTACCAGATAAGTTAAAGAGATTAGTTAGGATGGTATATGAGGGGGCAAGAACCACCTTACAAACAAAATATGGGTACTCCGTGGAGGTAGGTCTCCATCAGAGATCAGCTCGAAGTCTATTCCTGTTTC
This sequence comes from Palaemon carinicauda, assembly GCF_036898095.1. Taxonomy (NCBI): domain Eukaryota; kingdom Metazoa; phylum Arthropoda; class Malacostraca; order Decapoda; family Palaemonidae; genus Palaemon; species Palaemon carinicauda. The sequence goes on from NC_090739.1 coordinate 47,571,143, forward strand.
TCATCATTATAGACACTCATCAGAATTAACGAACGGCGAAGCATTTATTATGGTTTTCAAGTAAATTTTTGCTCGGAACTTTGTGCATCCCATTTCGTTTTTATTTGTTGTAGAATTTACCTTCCTTTTCCAAATGAAAAATCTTGCAAATTATTTGTTCATGGCTGGAAAAAATATGAATTAATTTGAAGGCTGTTTTGCTCTTTATGAACAATTTTTTGGCATTTGCCATAACATCGTCCAGTGCCCTTCAAGTGGTAGGATGATTTGCATTATGTCAAGAGGACCTCTCTTGACATAACAATGATGCACAATAGATATCTTTCTAACTCCTAAGTATGTGGATCAAACTGAGAGAATGAGCGATATATGTACATCCAGGGAAATCGAGAAGGGTTTAAAGAATTAGCTACTTTGGTATGTTAGGATTCATGTTATGATTCATGTTTTTATTAAACGAGTATGAGTAGTTTTTATATGAGGTTATGGTATTTTATTTTTCGTATTTTTCTTTCTTGGTAGAGGTATTTTGGTGTTTTTTGATTCAGTTCTTACGGGTTGTTTTGCTTATGTGCCACTAAAGCTACACGTTGCATCAGTAAACTAACTGGCTAAAAACGTTACAATAACATCATCTGGGGAATATGGGGCGCTAAGTTCCGACATTTTGATTTCATAAATGAAGAATTTATCAAGTAATTGATGTATATTATATCTCTTGGTAAAAAATATTAAAGTCAACAGTGAAATGATGACCTTAAACTGACACAAGTATTTTATTCTCGTAATTTCTTACTATTGCCCAATCTTAGTTTGAAGTCTGCTGCACCGTGATGCAGGATAATGACTTGTTGGTCCTCACAAAAGACTAATTCTGCTAATGACACTGAGCGACGGTGAATCGATCCCCCTGCCTCCATTTATGATCCGGTGAAATAGATACTTATTTCGTTCTTGACGGTGAGCCAATGCTTTTCTTAATGATGCCGAGTGAGCTGATTATCCCCTTAATGACGCTGAGCGAACCGATTCGTGATGGCTATAATGAGCTTTTGATTCTCATGATGACGGCTAGTTATCCGGGAATAACCTTGACGACGCAACATAAATCATTATATATCCTGTTGCTCAATTGTCACGACTTTTTTTTTTTTATTTTATTTTTCTAATTTTCATGTCTTTATCCTATAAAGCATTAGAATGGTAGTGTATATTCAATTCTTATTTAATAGTTTAGTATTAACTGCTGTACACTTCGTCGCTCTTTAGATGGGTGCATACAGTTTTCTAGGAGTTATTTCTTGTAATGTTCAGATAACCAATATGACATCAAATCTTGATATTGAGCAATGAGCAGTGCCCCATTGACGTGATAGTTATATTGATTTTTTCTTGATCTAGCTCAAAGTATATACGTGCAAATCACTTGTTTATGGCATGGCGTTGTAAAGGATGCAGTATTTTTATCTTCTCTACTCTACAAACCATTCTCTGGATATTTTGCATGATTTCATACGGTTATACGAGTAGAATAATAATCATAGCCTTTAACATTTCCTTGAAGATCACAATTGTATTTTTGTCGTTAATGCGTCTTCATATCTCTTCGTGAAAAGTGAGACTCTAAAAGGGATTCCTTCATCTTTCACAATTGGTGTTTGTTGGAGTGGAGAACGATACGGTCTTGTGTGTGTTTGTTCGCATGATATACTTCTTGGGCATATTATGTTGAGACGAAAAACTGCTCGCGTGATCTCATTGTAACTTTTATTTCATGGTAACGTACAAAAAAAATGTAAAAGAATGACATGATGCTGTTAAATACCACGATTTTCATTTACATCCGGAGAGGTCGGCTTTTGTTTTCGAGAGCTGGTGTTTCACAGACTTCGTTTAAAACGGTTAATTGCTTTGGCAACGTGCGCACAGCTCTCTCTCTCTCTCTCTCTCTCTCTCTCTCTCTCTCTCTCTCTCTCTCTCTCTCTCTCTCTCTCTCGCTTCCTTGTAACGTGCACTGCTCTCGACTTACCAATGAAATGCTACTCGTCTTCAATCCCAGGATCAATCGTGGAAATGGTTGTTATTTAGTTTGTCTTTGTATAGTCCTTTACAATACAGACGCCAGAAAACAAGACACAATAATGGATTTTTATTATTATTATTATTAATATTATTATTATTATTATTACTTGCTAAGCTACAACACTAGGTGGAAATGCAGAATGCTATAACCCCCGGGATTCCAATAGAGAAAATAGCCCAGTGAGGAAAGGAAAGAAGGAAAAATGAAATATTTTAAGAACAGTAAAAAATTAAAATAGATATTTCCAATATAAGGTATAAAAACTTGAACAAAACAAGAGGAAGAGAAATAAGATAGAATAGTGAGCCTGAGTGTACCCTCAAACAAGAGAACTCTAACCCAATACAGCGGAAGACCATGGTACAGAGGCTATGGCACTACCCAAGACTAGAGAGCAATGGTTTGATTTTGGAGTGTCCTTCTCCAGAAGAGCTGCTTACCATAGCTGAAGAGTCTCTTCTACCCTTACCACGAGGAAAGTAGCCACTCAACAATTACAGTGCAGTAGTTAACCCCTTGGGTGAAGAAGAATTGTTTGGTAATCTCAGTGTTGTCAGGTGAATAGGCCAGACTATTCGGTGTATGTGTAATCAAATGGAAAATGAACCGTAACCAGAGAGAAAGGTCCAATGTAGTACTGCCTGGCCCATCAAAGGACCCCATAACTCTCTAGCGGTAAGGTAAGTACTACGATACGAAGGCAATAAGTAATGTACCTGGTTGGCTGTTAAATGTTATAGCTTGACGATTTAAGTGAAGGGTATGGAAACGTTTAAACAAATACAGTTTTCTTTACAGAAGGGAAATCATTCTTTGAATAATTCCTTCATTGGACCTCTCTCTCTCTCTCTCTCTCTCTCTCTCTCTCTCTCTCTCTCTCTCTCTCTCTCTCTCTACGTGTAAAGGTTTAATTTTGCTTCCCTTTCCCGATAATACCAAAACCCTTATTCCGGATTGACTTTTGCAGATGTAAACGGAAGGAAAATGTACTTTCAGTATTATTTCTAGTATTCACTCAAATTGGAAATTTAAATTGCAAATAAATTGAATGCAGAGCGACGTGTTTGCTTTACAGACGCACAATATTTGAGACTTCTAATATAATATTTGTTTTAATTTCTAATTAATTCTCAGTTCGGATAGTAATTGTTGAAATTTTTTTTTTCTTTTTAACGATAGCCTCATCTTGTCCTCTTAAAAGATTTATAGGGTTCCTACATATATTCTATGGTTTGCGCTCTCTCTCTCTCTCTCTCTCTCTCTCTCTCTCTCTCTCTCTCTCTCTCTCGCTCTCTCGCTCTCTCTCTCTCTCTCTCTCTCTCTCTCTCTCTCTCTCTCTCTCTCTGATTAAGATAGATTGTCATTTAAAAATTCGGCGTTGAAATAATTCCTGAAGTTTGGCAGAGAATATATTCCTTTCTTCCACCACTTTCCAAGTTTTATGACTCGACTGTCATGGGCACACGTTTACATTTCATAAGCATTTATTATCCTTTTATCAAGAAACCGTAGGGGCCTTCTCTTTTTTCGTACTTATTTATTTTTTTCTTTCACGTTTCCCCGCTAAATCAAGGAGAGGAATATTCCAAGTTCAGTAGAGGAATTCGAAGGTTTTAAGTTTTAAGGCTAAAATAAAAAAATGCCCTCATTTGTTATGTATATCATAGCCTATATTTAAAATTTAATACGCTTATGTGTTGAAGGGCTGGCTGGTTCGGGGACGCACTCATATCCGTTATACTAAAAATCAAGCAATTTACTTCTAATGAAAACGTTCATGTCACTTAAATTCATGAAAAAAAGGAAAATTTCTCTCCCTCTTCACCAGTTTTTACAAAAATAAATAAATGCAGACGGTGTGATTCTAATACAAAATATCAATATTGGCGACAAAGTCTTCTTTTCTTCCCGAGAAGCTGGGTCAAGCCGTATCAGCAATGTAGATCGGCATGAGGGGTTTTAGAGAGTGCGGGTTCCAGAGAGGGGATCTTGAACTCGGCAAGGGAGGTAGGTGTGTGTTATATCTGCTTTCAATCATTTTTTAACTCACGTGGCGGGGTACTATGTCACCAATCCGTTGCGTCGTCCTGTTGGAGGAGATGTTACTCAGACATGGGTGAGAAGACGTCTACATAATTGGTGCGGTGTAGAATCTGGGATGGGAAGAGGTTGAAAGGAAGGCTCCAGGGGAAAGCGTCAAAGAATTTCAACTTGAATTCTCTAAAGCTGAAGTATTTTAAATCTGAAACGAAAATATTATTTTTCCAATAGGAACAAATCTAAAGTATTTCAAGTTTGAAACGAAAATATTATTCTTCCAATAATAAGAACAAATCGGAAAAACTTGGCTAATATAGTAAATTTATAATACTTTTGAATGGAAAAGAAACTTTGACGTATGTGTTCAAGTCTTTTCAAATTTTGATTTTGTTGTTAAATACAGCTACTGTAACATTGGATGTAACGTTTAAAACAAAGAAAAAATAGTCCATTCGTGGTGAATCAATGGAAAGAATGAGTTAATGTTTAAAGATTTTTATTATTTTAATATCCCACGTTGGAGAAATAATAAAACCTAGCTTACTATTTATACTTTTACAACCTTATGTAATCTACATATAATCCATTTGAGATAATACTACATAAGAGTTATAAGATCATTTCATGACTCCCCAGACAATTTGATGTTGAATCCTGCTTTAGGTACAAATCTTTTCTTTACCTGCACAATACTATTCATTTTAAGGGCAGGGTTAGAATTATTTAGGTTGAGGGTACATTAAGACACACGTCTCTGTCAGTTCACTCTTACATTTTTTTTTATTTCCTAGAGTATAAACAGTGAGTTGGGAAAGTTTAACATAAGGTCAAAGATAGTGTTTTATTTAAGAAATTGCCTTTTTCCTATTTTGTTCTTTATCATTTTTCTTAGTCAAAACCATCTCTATTGTCTGTATTTAGCCACGTACAAATCTTTATTACTATTGTTTTGTTCTTAACATATGATAGATTGAAGGATGATATGGAGAGAACAGGATGCCTTTGATAGAAGGGATTGGAAAGGGCGCACCTGGCAACCGACCACTTAATGCAGGGATAACCCTGAAAAAAAAAATATATATACAATAGATTGTTCTTTTCTTTACCAATTCTGACATGTTTTCCATATTTAGATCGGAGATTGGAACAGTCCAGCATTTGAAAGTTGATAATAAAAGTTGGCTTAAACTTTTTGGTCGTTTCGCTGTAATGTATAGCAGTTGTTAAAGACGAGAAATTTCGGACAGCTAACAAGAATCACTAAGTATTATGGATGGCAATACTATGTGATGTATGATTTTAGGGAAATATACTCGTTATTGATGTAACCAATGTACTCATACTGGTAAGAATGATGTTATTATAAGAGAGGTCTATTGGTAAGAGTCTGGTTTTGGCTGGACGAAGACTAGTCTAAACTCGACCTTGTTTTTGCCCGTTGTCTATTGTTAGTGTACAACTTACACCGAAAAGAACCACTACCAATTATACATATAATGGTAATGATAATATTAATATTAAAAATTAGCTTAAATCCGATTAACTTTCCCAATGGTGAAACACTGAATATAATGTCTAGGTACTAAGTCGGCCAGGGAGCCAGCCACCCGTTGAGATACTATCGCCGGAGTTATTGGGTACTTTGACTGGCCAGATAGTACTTTACTTTATCCCTCTCTCGTGTGACGGCTTATTTTTCCTTTGCCTACGCATACATTGCATAGTCTGGCCTATTCTTTCCACATTCTCCTTTGTCCTCACATGCCTGACAACACTGAGATTACCAAACAATTCTTCTTCACACAAGGGGTTACTGCACTGTAATTGTTCAGTGGTGCTTTTTCCTCTTGATAAAGGTAGAAGAGACTCTTCAGTTATGGTAAGCAGCTCTTCAAGGAGAAGGACACTCCAAAATCAAACCCTTGTTCTCTAGTCTTGGGTAGTGCCATAGCCTCTGTACCATGGTCTTCCGTTGCCTTGGGGTAGAGTTCTCTTGCTTGAGGGTGCACTTGGGCACGCTGTTCTACCTTATTTCTCTTCCTCTTGTTTTTGAAAGTTTCTACGTTTTATATATGAATGATGTATTTTAAAGTTGTTACTGTTCTTAGAATATTTTACTTTAATTGTTCATTAATTCTCTTGTAGTTTATTTATTTGCTTATTTCCTTTCCTAACTGGGCTATTTTTCCCTGTTGGAGCGCGTGGGTTTATAGCATCCTGCTTTTCCAACTAGGGCTGTAACTTAGCTAGTAATAATAGTAATAATAGAGAACTTTGGAATTGCTAAGGCAATTCTTAGAAAGAACTTCACACACAATTTGCTAATAATTTGACCTTGGGGCCAAGGTCAAGGCCATTCACATTGCACAGTTTATGTTGTCTCTGGACCCTCTATATTTCCAGGAAATTTGGTTCACATCGGCCCAGTAGTTTCTGATTTAGCATCTTCGACCATGTGGCAGCCATTTTGACGTTTTAAATCATTTTTGTTTTGTGCATAGAGGGCGCTGCATGCACCTGCATGATTTTCTTGATTTATACTTCCCCCATATGGGTCATGCTGCTGCTCAAGTTTGAAAGCAAACACTTTAAAATTTACTGAGTAGCGATAAAAAACCGGAGAATAATAATAATAATGATAATAATAATAATAAAACGGAGGTAAGAAACGACCAGTTGGGTAACACAATAACCTCACGCTAAGTTGGCGGTGATGGTCCGCCCACTTCGTTAGTTAGAGTCCTTTCGTGTATATTCACAGGAAATAGTATGATATGATAGAGTCCCCTTTCTATTACCTTATTAAGTGTTAATCATTGGAAAGCTAAAGTTAGAAATATTTTCATACCATGGCAATGAAATTCGGAGTAGGAAAACCAGAAGTTTTATAGAGTACAGGAAATCGAAGCCAAAGATAAAAAAACCAATGTCGAATGTAAGCATGCTTCATTTCGAAGCATTAAGTTATATATGAATTGAATAAATCAAACAATACAATCCAAGGTTCATGATAACTCATATGCTGTCGATTGCATACCTTTGAATATGCTGTATATTTATGTGAATCATAAAACACCACGAAATATGCATGTTGGAAGTGAGGAGGAGTAGTATTGAGACAGATAGCCGCTCAGCGATCACCTGATTGTAATAGCTCGCTCACCGTAGACAACTTGACTGATTAACTCAGTGTTGAGTTCCTTAACAAGTTTGACAAGGGACATATAAGCGCCAAGGAAATTCAGAGGTGGCTTTTTCACCTTATCCAGCAGTTTTTCTGTTGTTGGAATTCCCCCTCCTTCGTAGAAAGCCATTATTTCCTGACGTACACAGTCCTTATCAAAATCATCCAAGGCTCCCATTACTGGTGACTCTCTTGATCTAGGGGTGGGGAGTGCATCTCTCCACGCTTGTGTTACTGTTTTGTCCGTTGAATGGAACGAACAGATATTCCTGTTGCAGCAGCAGTCCTCTTTACAATATCATCATCGGCTTCCATATCATATTGCTCACGAAGATAATTGCAGACCTTAATTACGACGATTCTTGTCTGGCTCGTTATCCGTCCCATACGTTTTGTGTTTTTAAGCAATCCTCCATTATTATAGTTACTCCTTTATACCTCAGTGTATGTGTAGTATATCGTGGAATGGTTACTGAGCTGACAGCTGTTTCTCTTTATTCAATGTTAGCTCGGATAACAAATGCGTTTGAAATTCCCGCCAATTACAGTAACTGGCTATTTTAGTGATCATTCTGCCTTTTTAGATAAGGCGCATGTTTTCTAAGCATTAAGTATGTTATTTGGACACGTGGACTACTATATTCATACTATATAGCATCTCCTTAAATGATCTTTACAATATACATGAGTTTGACAAATTTCTTATATTTACGGGATATTGAAGATAAATGAATCAGAGTGCATTCGAAATCGTGTAAAATCCTTGACTTTGACAATATGAGTTATAATTAAGTCATAGTTTTCTTAAAGTTCTCAAACGTTTTCATCGTTTAACATTCATCTTCATTTTCTTTATAGAATATAGTTAACTTCTACAGTAAAACAACCTGAATTAAAACTTGTAAGCGCCTTCAACACACTCAAATGAATAGCCACACGAATAGTTCCTGTAATCCAATTACCACCTTCGCTTAGTAAGGGGCGAGGCATCGTCGCCAACTTAACGTGTAGCAGGTTATAGTGGTGGATCAGTTCTTAAATAGTCCTCCAGACTAATATTTATTGATAAACATAGTCGAATATACAATTTTGCTGTTGGAGTTCATTATACATGTGTGGGTGGCAGATGTGGTATTGAAGTTCAACGGATTTTACATTTTATGATCATACATATGTATATAAATATGTGATTTATCCTTTGCCATGAAGTTTTTATTTTATATATTACTCATGTTATGTTAACTGTTATAATGTCTTGCTTATGAATATGCAGGTAATGGTTGTAAATTTTTTGTTGTGTGTGAATGGGATGACTCTGACATTGCAGCATATCCTTTTAGTTTCTATTCATTTCAATAAGCGGTTTTCATCCCCTTATTGTCATATTTGATTGTATTCATTATTGATGTATGGGGTAATTATATGAAAGATAAAGAGAATTGTATATTTTGAGACTGAAAATATTTTTCAAGTATGGTTACGAAGTAGTGATGAATGTTTGAATATTAGTGAATTTTAACTGGCTTTAGAGTACATTAAGTTACGTCAATTAGTTCCCGAACTATTATTGACTCTGAAAATAGTATCAACCTATTTTCATCCAAGAGACACCAAGATTGTTTAAAGTGACCTTTTAATTGTAAGTATAATGTCACAGAGTTGATTATCCAGAAATAAAATTTACTTTTTTGTAGTATCTGTGATCTATGGTATTTTCCTTTTAGTTCTTTTTCTTTTAACCTTCATTTTTAAATAAGCCATTTTACCCTAGAGAAATTGTCATTAAGTGACAATTCACTCTCCTCTAACATCTTGGCCAAATTGTAGATGGTTGCAGTAGTGCCTTATTATTTACAAATGGACGAATTACGAAAATAGTCAGTTGAAAAGCTCTCAAAACTAAATGATGTCGTCCCAATTATGAAAATACCGTAGTTAATTAAAAAGGTTATAAAATTAAATTATGTCCTCCGAATTAAGAAAAAAGTCAATTGAAAAGCTTTCAAAACTAAATGATGTCTCTCCAATTATGAAAATACTGTAGTGAACTGAAAAGGTTTTAAAATTGAATAATGTCGTAAAAATTAAGAAAATAGTCAATTGAAAAGCTTTCAAAACTAAATGATGGCATCCCAACTACTAAAATAGTCGATTGAAAAGGATTTAAAATTAAATGATGTCCGAATTAAAAAAATAATCAATTGAAAAATTTTCATAACTAAATGATGGCATCCCAACTACAGAAATAGTCATTTGAAAAGGTTTTAAAACTAAATGATGTTCCAATTACGAAAAATAGTCAATGGAAAAGGTTTTAAAACTAAAGGATGTTGTCCCACTTCCAAAAAAATAGTCAATTGAAAAGGTTTTAAAACTAAAGGATGTTTTCCAAATTACGAAAATAGCCAATTGTAAAGGCTTTAAAACTAAATGATGTCCCAATTACGAAAATAATCTGAAAAGGCTTTAAAACTAAATGATGTCCCAATTACGAAAAATAGTCAATTGAGAAGGTTTTAAAACTAATTGACGTTGTCCCAGCTACGAAAAATAGTCAATCAAAAGGTTTTAAAACTAAGTGATATTGTCCAAATTACGAAAAATAGTCATTTGAAAAGGTTTTGAAATTAAATGTTGTCCCAATTAAGAAAAATAGCCAATTAAAAGGTTTTAAAATTAAACAATGTCGTCCCAATTACGAAAATAGTCATTTGAAAAGGTTTTAAAGCTAAATGATGTTCAAATTACGAAAAATATTCATTTGAAAAAGTTTTAAAACTAAATGGTGTTGTCTCAATTACGAAAAATAGTCATTTGAAAAGGTTCTAAAACTAAATGATGCTGTCCGAATTACGAAAAATAGTCAATTGAAAAGGTTTTAAAATTGAATGTTGTCCCAATTACGAAAAATGGTCATTTGGAAAATTTTTGAAACTAAAGGATGTTATCCCAATTACAAAAAATATTCAATCAAAAGGTTCTAAAACTAAGTAATGTCGTCCCAATTACGAAAATAGTCATTTGTAAAGGTTTTAAAATCAAATTGTTATCCCAATTACGAAAAGTAGTCAATTGAGAATGTATCAAAATTAAATGTCCCAATTAAGAAAAATAGTCATTTGAAAAAGTTTTTAAACTAAACGATGTTATCCCAATTACGAAAAATATTCAATTAAAAGGTTCTAAAACTAAATAATGTCGTCCCAATTAAGAAAATAGTCATTTGTAAATGTTTTAAAATCAAATAATGTTATCCCAATTACGAAAAATAGTCAATTGAAAAGGGTTTAAAGCTAAATGATGTTCCAATTACGAAAATTAGTCAATTGAAAATGTTTCAAAATTAAATGTCCCAATTAAGAAAAATTGTCGATTAAAAGGTTTTAAAACTAAATAATGTAGTCCCAATTACGAAAATAGTTACTTAGAAACGTTTTGAATCTAAGTGATGTTTTCCCAGTTACGAAAAATAGTCAATTAAAAAAGTTTTAAAACTAAATGATGCTGTCCCAATTACAAAAAATAGTCAATTGAAAAGGTTTCAAAATTGAATGTTGTCCCAATTACGAAAAATAGTCATTTGAAAAAGTTTTTAAACTAAATGATGTTATACGAAAAATAGTTAATCAAAAAAGTTTTAAAACTAAATGATGCTGTCCCAATTACAAAAAATAGTCAATTGAAAAGGTTTCAAAATTGAATGTTGTCCCAATTACGAAAAATAGTCATTTGCAAAAAGTTTTTAAACTATATGATGTTATACCAATTACGAAAAATCGTCAATTAAAATGTTTTGAAACTAAATGATGTTGTCCCAATTACGAAAAATAGTCATTTGAAAAAAGTTTAGAAAATAAATGATTTCCTCCAAATTACGAAAAATAGTCAATTGGAAAGGTTTTAAAATTGAATGTTGTCCCAAGTAAGAAAAATTGTCAATTAAAAGGTTCTAAAACTAAATAATGTGGTCCCAATTACGAAAATAGTCATTTGAAAAGTTTTTAAAACTAAATGATGTTATCCCAATTACGTAAAATAGTCAATTGAAAAGGTTTTAAAATTAAATGTTGTCCCAATTAAGAAAAATAGGCTATTTAAAGGTTTTAAAACTAAATAATGTCGTCCCAATTACGAAAATAGTCATTTGGAAAGGTTTTAAAAATAAGTGACATTGTCCCAAAATTACGAAAAATAGTTATTGAAAAGGTTTCAAAACTAAATGATGTCCCAATTGTGAAAATAGGCAATTGAAAAGGGTTTTAGACTTAATGATGTCCCAATTACGAAAATAATAATCTGAAAATGCTTTAAACATAAATGATGTCCAAATAGCGAAAAATAGTCAATTGAAAAGGTTTTAAAGCTAAATGATGTCCCAATTACGAAAAATAGTAATTTAAATGTTTTAAAACTAAATAATGTCCCAATTACGAAAATAGTCCTTTGAACAAGTTTTAAAACTAAATATTGTTGTCCCAATTACGAAAAATAATTAATAAAAGGTTTTAGAATTAAATGATGTCCCAATTACGAAAATTGTCAATTGAAAAGGCACTAAAACTAAATGATGATGTCCCAATTATGAAAACCAGTCTAACCAAAAGGTTTTAAAACTAAATTATGTCGTCCCAATTACGAAAATAGTCAATTGAAAAGGCTTTAAAACTAAATGATGATATCCCAATTATGAAAACTAGTCAAACGAAATGGATTTAAAACTAGATTATGTCGTCCCAATTACGAAAATAGTCAATGAAAGAGGCTTTAAAACAAAATGATGCTGTCCAAATTATGAAAACTAGTCAATTCGAAAGGTTTTGAAATTAAATAATGTCTTCCCAGTTACGAAAGGAGTCAAATTCCCTTCGATTATTTGTCTTCTATAGCCGTGGGATGTAGCAGGGTTTTTAAGCTGTTGTTGATATAGTGACTGCGCGCAGCTCATTTTGGTTCCGAGATTGTATGCTACAAACTCGAAATGGGTTCCGAGGTTGTATGCTACAAACTCTAAATGGGTTCCGAGGTTGTATGCTACAAACTCGAAATGGGTTCCGAGGTTGTATGCTACAAACTCGAAATGGGTTCCGAGGTTGTATGCTACAAACTCGAAATGGGTTCCGAGGTTGTATGCTACAAACTCGAAATGGGTTCCGAGGTTGTATGCTACAAACTCGAAATGGGTTCCGAGGTTGTATGCTACAAACTCGAAATGGGTTCCGAGGTTGTATGCTACAAACTCGAAATGGGTTCCGAGGTTGTATGCTACAAACTCGAAATGGGTTCCGAGGTTGTATGCTACAAACTCGAAATGGGTTCCGAGGTTGTATGCTACAAACTCGAAATGGGTTCCGAGGTTGTATGCTACAAACTCGAAATGGGTTCCGAGATTGTATGCTACAAACTCGAAATGGGTTCCGAGGTTGTATGCTACAAACTCGAAATGGGTTCCGAGATTGTATGCTACAAACTCGAAATGGGTTCCGAGGTTGTATGCTACAAACTCGAAATGGGTTCCGAGATTGTATGCTACAAACTCGAAATGGGTTCCGAGGTTGTATGCTACAAACTCTAAATGGGTTCCGAGGTTGTATGCTACAAACTCGAAATGGGTTCCGAGATTGTATGCTACAAACTCGAAATGGGTTCCGAGGTTGTATGCTACAAACTCGAAATGGGTTCCGAGATTGTATGCTACAAACTCGAAATGGGTTCCGAGGTTGTATGCTACAAACTCGAAATGGGTTCCGAGATTGTATGCTACAAACTCGAAATGGGTTCCGAGGTTGTATGCTACAAACTCGAAATGGGTTCCGAGGTTGTATGCTACAAACTCGAAATGGGTTCCGAGGTTGTATGCTACAAACTCGAAATGGGTTCCGAGGTTGTATGCTACAAACTCTAAATGGGTTCCGAGGTTGTATGCTACAAACTCGAAATGGGTTCCGAGGTTGTATGCTACAAACTCTAAATGGGTTCCGAGGTTGTATGCTACAAACTCGAAATGGGTTCCGAGGTTGTATGCTACAAACTCGAAATGGGTTCCGAGGTTGTATGCTACAAACTCGAAATGGGTTCCGAGGTTGTATGCTACAAACTCGAAATGGGTTCCGAGGTTGTATGCTACAAACTCGAAATGGGTTCCGAGGTTGTATGCTACAAACTCGAAATGGGTTCCGAGGTTGTATGCTACAAACTCGAAATGGGTTCCGAGGTTGTATGCTACAAACTCGAAATGGGTTCCGAGGTTGTATGCTACAAACTCGAAATGGGTTCCGAGGTTGTATGCTACAAACTCGAAATGGGTTCCGAGGTTGTAGGCTACAAACTCTAAATGGGTTCCGAGGTTGTATGCTACAAACTCGAAATGGGTTCCGAGGTTGTAGGCTACAAACTCCAAATGGGTTCCGAGGTTGTATGCTACAAACTCGAAATGGGTTCCGAGGTTGTATGCTACAAACTCGAAATGGGATCCGAGGTTGTATGCTACAAACTCGAAATGGGTTCCGAGGTTGTATGCTACAAACTCGAAATGGGTTCCGAGGTTGTATGCTACAAACTCTAAATGGGTTTCGAGGTTGTATGCTACAAACTCGAAATGGGTTCCGAGGTTGTATGCTACAAACTCTAAATGGGTTCCGAGATTGTATGCTACAAACTCGAAATGGGTTCCGAGGTTGTATGCTACAAACTCTAAATGGGTTCCGAGGTTGTATGCTACAAACTCGAAATGGGTTCCGAGGTTGTATGCTACAAACTCTAAATGGGTTCCGAGGTTGTATGCTACAAACTCGAAATGGGTTCCGAGGTTGTATGCTACAAACTCTAAATGGGTTCCGAGGTTGTATGCTACAAACTCGAAATGGGTTCCGAGGTTGTATGCTACAAACTCTAAATGGGTTCCGAGGTTGTATGCTACAAACTCTAAATGGGTTCCGAGGTTGTATGCTACAAACTCTAAATGGGTTCCGAGGTTGTATGCTACAAACTCTAAATGGGTTCCGAGGTTGTATGCTACAAACTCCAAATGGGTTCCGAGGTTGTATGCTACAAACTCCAAATGGGTTCCGAGGTTGTATGCTACAAACTCCAAATGGGTTCCGAGGTTGTATGCTAAAAACTCCAAATGGGTTCCGAGGTTGTATGCTACAAACTCGAAATGGGTGTCGAGGTTGTATGCTACAAACTCTAAATGGGTGTCGAGGTTGTATGCTACAAACTCGAAATGGGTGTCGAGGTTGTATGCTACAAACTCGAAATGGGTTCCGAGGTTGTAGGCTACAAACTCGAAATGGGTGTCGAGGTTGTATGCTAAAAACTCTAAATGGGTTCCGAGGTTGTATGCTACAAACTCGAAATGGGTGTCGAGGTTATATGCTACAAACTCGAAATGGGTGTCGAGGTTGTATGCTACAAACTTGAAATGGGTGTCGAGGTTGGATGCTACAAACTCAGAATGTGTTTTTAGATTCGGTTACTAGGTTGTATGCTAAAAACTCTATATTGGTTTCTATGTTGTATGCTACAAATTCTATGTGGATTTCTAGCTTGTATGCTGTAAATTTGATATGGTCTTCTAGGTTGTATGCTATAAATTCAATATGGGTTTCTAGGTTGTATGCAATAAATTCGATATGGGTTTCCAGGTTGTATGCTACAAAATCAATATGGGATTCTAGGTTTTATGCTACAAATTCTATGTGGGTTTCTAGCTTGTATGCTGTAAATTTGATTTTGATTTCTAGGTTGTATGCTATAAATTCGATATGGGTGTCTAGGTTGTATGGTACAAATTTGATATGGGTTTCGAGGCTGTATGCTACAAATTTGATATGGGTTTTTAGGTTGTATGCTACAAATTCGATATGGGTTTCAAGGTTGTATTCTACAAATTTGATATGGGATTCTAGGTTGTATGCTACAAATTTGATATGGGATTCTAGGTTTTATGCTACAAATTCTATGAGGGTTTCTAGCTTGTATGCTGTAAATTTGATTTTGATTTCTAGGTTGTATGCTATAAATTCGATATGAGTTTCAAGGCTGTATGCTATAAATTTGTAATAGGTTTCTAGGTTGTATGCCACAAATACAATATGGGTTTCAAGGTTGTATGCTACAAATTTGATATGGGTTTCTAGGTTGTATGCTATAAATTTGATATGGGTTTCTAGGTTTTATGCTACAAATTTGATATGGGTTTTTAGGTTTTATGCTAGAAATTTGATATGGGTTGAAGTTGTAAGCTACAAATTCGATATGGGTTTTTAGGTTGTATGCTATAAATTTAATATGGGTTTCTAGGTTGTATACTACAAATTTGATATGGGTTTCTAGGTTTTATACTACAAATTTGATATGGGTTTATATAAGCTACAAATTTGATATGGGTTTCTAGGTTGCATGCTATTAATTCGATATAGGTTTCTAGGTTGTATGCTACAAATTTGATATGGGTTTCTAGGTTTTATGCTATAAATTTGATATGGGTAGAAGTTGTAAGCTGCAAATTTGATATGGGTTTCTATCTTGTATGCTATTGATTCGACATGGGTTTCTAGGTTGTATGCTACAAATTTGATATGTGTTTCTAGGTTGTATGCTACAAATTTTATATTGGTTTCTAGGTTTTATGCTATAAATTTGATATGAGTAGAAGTTGTATGCTACAAATTTGATATGGGTAGAAGTTGTGAGCTACAAATTTAATATGGGTTTCTAGGTTGTATGCTACAAGTTTGGTATGGGTTTCGAGGTT
The DNA here is from genome assembly GCF_036898095.1 of Palaemon carinicauda. Classification (NCBI taxonomy): domain Eukaryota; kingdom Metazoa; phylum Arthropoda; class Malacostraca; order Decapoda; family Palaemonidae; genus Palaemon; species Palaemon carinicauda. The sequence goes on from NC_090739.1 coordinate 47,587,205, forward strand.
GTACTGTATACTATAGAATTGATGTGGGTTTCTAGGTTTTATGTTTCGAATTTGATATGGGTTTCTAGGTTGTATGCTACAAATTTGAAATGAGTTTGTAGGTTTTATGCTTCAAATTCAATATGGGTTTGTAGGTTGTATGTTACAAATTTGATATGGGTTTGTAGGTTTTATGCTACAAATTCGATATGGGTTTGTAGGTTTTATGCTACAAATTCGATATGGGTTTGTAGGTTGTATGTTACAAATTTGATATGGGTTTGTAGGTTTTATGCTACAAATTCCATATGGGTTTGTAGGTTTTATGCTAAAAATTCGATATGGGTTTGTAGGTTGTATGCTACAAATTCGATATGGGTTTGTAGGTTTTATGCTACAAATTCGATATGGGTTTGTAGGTTGTATGCTACAAATTTGATATGGGTTTGTAGGTTTTATGCTACAAAGTCGATATGGGTTTGTAGGTTTTATGCCACAAATTTGATATGGGTTTGTAGGCTGTGTGCTACACTGTCGCTATGGGATTCTAGGTTTTATGCTACAAATTCAAAATGGGTTTGTAGGTTGTATGCTACAAATTGGATATGGGTTTCTAGGGTGTATGCTACAAATTCGATATGGGTATCTAAGTCGTATACTACAAATTCAACATGGGTTTCTAAGATGTGTGCTAGAAATTCGATATGAATTTCTAAGTTGTATACTACAAATTCAATATGGGTTTCTAGGTTGTATGCTACAAATTCAATATGGGTTTTTAGATTTTATGCTACAAATTTGATATGGGTTTCTTAGTTTTATGCTACAAATTCAATATGGGTTTCTAAGTTGTATGTTACAAGTTCAGTATGGGGCTCTAAGTTTTATGCTACAAATTCGATATGGATTTTTAGATTTTATGCTACAAATTTGATAGGGCTTTCCATGCTGTATGCTACAGATTCGATATAGGCATCTGGGTTGTATGCTATAAACTTGATATGGGTTTCTAGGTTGTATGCTACAAATTCAATATGGGTTTTTAGATTGTATGCTGCAAATTGGATATGGGTTTCTCTGCTGCATGCTGTAAATTCGATATAGGCTTCTAGGATGAATGCTATAAATTTGATATGGCGTTCTAGGTTGTATGCTACAAATTTGTCATGGGTTTTTTTATTGTATGCTACAAATTTGATATGAGTTTTTATGCTGTATACTACAAATTCGATATAGGTTTCTAAGTTGTATGCTTTAAATTCTATATGGGGTTCTAGGTTGTATGCTACAAATTAGATATGGGTTTTCAGATTGTATGCTATAAATTTGATATAGGTTTTTTGATGTATGCTATAAATTTGATATAGGCTTCTAGGTTGTATATTATAAACCGGTTTCCAAGTTGTATGCCACAAATTCAATATGGGATTTTAGGTTGTATGCTAAAAATTTGATATGAGTTTCTAGGTTTTATTTTAAAAATTTGATATGGGATTGAAGGTTGTATGCTACAAACTCGAAATTAGTTTGTAGGTTTATGCTACAAACTTGAAATGGGTTTATACTGTAGGTTGCATGCTACAAACTCGAAATGGTTTCAAGGTTTTATGCTACAAACTTGAAATAGGCTTCTTGATTGCATGCTGCAAATCCGATATTTTTTTTTTTTAGGTTGTATGCTATAAACTCGACATGGGTTTTTTGGTTGTATACTACAAACTCGAAATGTGTTTCGAGGTTGTATTCAACAAACGTGAAATGATTTTTAATGATGCTTGTTACAAACTTGAAATGTAGTTCTAGGGTATATGGGTTGTATGCTACAAACATGATATGGGTTTCTAGGTTGCATGATACAAATTCGATGAGTTTGTAGGTTATATGCTATAAATTCTTTATTGGTTTCTAGGTTTTATGCTAAAAATTCGATATGGTTTTCTAGATTTATGCTAAAATCTTTATACGTGTTACTAGGTTGTATTCTACAAACTCGAAATACCTTTCTAGGTTTTATATTACAAACTTGAAATAGTTTTTGAGGTTTTATGCTACAAACTCGAAATTGTTTTCTAGGTTGTATGCTACAAATTCAAAATGTGTTTGTAGGTTGTATGTGGAAAGTGATCTCGGTGGAGTAAGGACGTGCTGAAGAAGTGCTCTGTTGAAATTTAACAACAATAGTGGCAAGTTAAAAGTGAAAATCGTTAAGTTAATAACTTCCGACATCATTAAGTTATGTAAACTGGAATCAGCGTCATTGGAATACTAAATAGTGCAAAATTACATATTAATAGTTGATTACAACTAGGACACAGATAAGAGTTACCAATTATGGTTTTCCTGACCCATTTGGACTTAGATATAGTGTAAACTACGAAAATGTTAGGAGCCATTAAGAAAATTAGAAGGAAACCTCATGAAAAGACTGAAACAGGAAAATCAGTTGAAGATGAAACAAATGAATTTCTACAGATAATGAAGAATACACCAGTATATGATAGTGACAACATGGAGGAAGGTGCCTGTGGAAGAAATGATGAATCAGCGAATGGATCGTTGGCCACCGTGGAATCTGATGACACTGAACTATGTGAGCACTGCAAGACTGTCGTTGCCAATGAGGGAATTTGTTGTTATAGATGTCAAAAATGGTATCATATTGAAAACGAATGTTCTGGATTAATAGAAAATTTATCACAAGCTGGCAGAAGACTATTGTGTAACGAACATATTTATTACATATGTAGAAATTGCACTGATAAGTTCAATGAGGATGCAGCAAACATACAAAGAAAAGTATTGGATGAAGAAGTCGTAATGTCCCATCATTTGGTTCAGGTCTTGATGAATAAAATAGAAGAAATGAAAGATAGCATGACAGAAATGAGAAATAAATTGCAAGAAACAAGAGATGAGATGCATGAATTAAGAAATGAAATGAAAGAATTAAAAAATGAAAAGAAAAGGAATGAAGATGACATAGATAGGAAGCATCTAACAGGCACATATGCTGAAAAGCTGAAATCAAAGAAAATATTGATTGTAAAATCAACTGATGAGGTGTCAGCAGTTAATAATAAGAAAACAATTATGACCAAATTAAAAGCCCAAGTTGAAAGTACTGCTGAAACAAAAGATGGCCACCTGATCATTAAATTTGCAGATAAACAGAACCTGGAGCAGGCAAAATCAGAATTGGAAGAAGGTAATGTAAACTAGATCACTGTTACTGAAAAAGGAAAACTTAAACCGAAGATAAAACTTACTAATGTACCAGAAGATGATGATGATATTATTCAAAGTCTGAAGCTTAAGAACCAGTGGCTAAATAGACACATTGTAGAAAACGATGATCTGACTATCATAATGCAAGAGAATTCAAGAATGGATAAACATAAACACTATATTATAAAATGTACTCCTAAGATACGTAAAGCAATCTATGAAAAAGGAGATAAACTTAGTACCACATATAGAATATGTAATGTTTACGATCATTACATGCCCTACCAGTGTTACAAATGCCAGGAATTTGGGCATAGTGCAGCAAATTGCAAGAATAAACAGTCGTGCCCCAAGTGCGCGAGAGAACATAAAGCAGGTCATTGCAATGTTGTTGAAGTTAAATGCATAAATTGTGTGAGAAAGAACTATGATGACACAGAACATAAATCCTATGACAAAGTAAACTGTGAAGTTTATAAGCAAGAAATAATAAGAGCCAGAAACAATACTGACCATGGCTTCGATTAAGAAAATATTATGTAATCTAATAAATATACAATCCATTGGCAACAAAACTCATATCATTAAGGAAGTCGTAAGTGATCAAGATGTGGATATTTGCTTATTAACTGAAACTTGGTTGAGTGGTAATGTGAGTGACAGATCGAAAATAAATGAAATGACACCTAAATCTTATAACTTTTATCATGAACCAAGAGAAAACAAAAGAGGTGGTGGCATTGGAATCTTAATAAAGAAATCATACAAAGTTACAGTAAGAAATCATCTCATAGTTAATTCATTTGAATATATGAATATTAAAATTTTATCTCGAAATGTAAATCTACAAATAGTTATACTCTATAGACCACCGTGCAAAAGCAAAAGAATGTTTCTAGATGAATTTAATAACTTACTAGATACATTGAATGACAATCGAAATATAGTTGTATGTGGTGATTTCAACCTACATCTCGATAACAGAGTAGACCCATATATCAATGAATTTAGAGAATTGATTGACAACCACGACCTTGAAAACATAGTGTCTGAACCAACAGCTCAGTCTAATCATATACTAGATCTAGTTATAGTAAACAAAAACAACAACATCATACTAAATATGGAGATTGAACCTGACTGCTCTATATCCCCAATGCATAAGTTGATGTCTTTTGAAATAGACGTTAGAAAAAATAATGCAATACAGAAGGAAATCACATACAGAATTAAGACTAACTTTGATCCAAAAGAGTTCATTGAACAAAGCCTAGAGGATATAAAAGGGATAACACCAGTCTGTAACTGTGAAGAGAATCACACCCTTGTAGAGGGACAATCCTGTATAAACTGCATTACTGATAGAAGTAAAACTATACTTGCAACTAATTATAATAATAGGTGCCCGGAAATAACAAAAATAATCACAATTAAAGAAAAATCGAACTGGTTTGATAATGAATTACACGAAGAGAAAAAAGAAAAAGAAAAATGGAGGATAAATGGAAAAGAAATAAAAATAATGAAAACTGGCAACATTACAAAGCAGCTAGAAATCGCTACAATTACCTTATCTTAGTTAAAAAAAAGGCCTATTATAAAAAAGTGTGCAATGAAAATGACCCAAGAAAAATACATAAGAACCTAAAGAAACTATTAGGTCTAAAGACAGAAATAGTGTTGCCCGATATAACTAATGATCCTAAATGCCTAGCAAATGGTTTTATTAATTATTTTGAGGAAAAAATAGATAAAATCTGCTCCAGTTTTCACAACATCAGCAAAACAGAGCGAAGGAATACATCAGCAACAGGTGTAAATAAGCTAAGGGTATTCAAAGAGTTAAGTCAGAGTGATTATATGAGAATAATAAAGAAAGTAAAAAAAACCTACTGCGGAAATGATACATTTCCAATTAATGATGTAAAAGATGCAGAAAATTTCACCAGACTACAAGAGACCTACCGAAACATGGTAAATATGAGTCTAACACAGGCAGTTTTCCCTGATTGTGAAAAAGTTGCGTGTATCAAGCCTGTGTATAAAGAAAAAGGTGATGCAGACAATTTAAGTTCATATAGGCCAATATCAAATCTGTCATATTTTTCGAAAATTATTGAAACTGCTGTACACGAACAAACCTGGAAATATCTGAAAAAATCTAATGTCATACCTGATGATCAATCTGCATACAGAGAAAATTACTCCACAGAAACAACAATATTAGCGATAAAAAATGACATAACAGAAATTATAACAAATGGCAAGTGTTGCATTCTTGTAATGCTTGATCTAAGTGCAGCATTTGATACTGTAGAACATACATATCTGATGGAAGACCTTAAAGCTGTGGGCATCGTAGAACGAGCACACGACTGGTTTGTGAGTTATCTTGAAAAGCGCAAAGCTAAAGTAGTAATATCAAATGTTGAATCTGAGACAAGAAGACTAACCAAAGGGGTGCCTCAAGGCAGTGTACTAGGTCCTCTCCTGTTTGAAATTTACACGATTGAACTGGCAAATATACTTGAAACTCACAGAGTTAAGTTTAAAATATACGCTGATGATACACAATTCTATTTCCCAATAGAATCAGTTGATGAAGCTAAAAGAAAGATACATGAAATAATGAATGACATTAAGGCTTGGATGTTAACAAAAAAGCTCAAGCTCAATGAAGACAAAAGTGAATGTATTATTTTTGGAAATGAAAAAGATATAAAAAGAATCGAATGCTTCCAAAGAATTGAAATAGGTCAATCGATCATTGACCTAAAGAAATCTGTCAGGAATGTTGGAGTAATCATGGATGATAGACTGACAATGAACGAACATATAAATAACATGGTAAGAAATTGTAACTATCATATTAGAAACATAGCATTTATTAGTAAATACTTAGATGAAAAATCTATGGCCATACTCATTTATCACCACATATTTTCAAGAATTGATTACTGCAACTCACTGTTCTATGGCTTACCAAATTATCAGCTTAAGAAAATTCAGAGAGTACAAAACAGAGCCGCCAGATTAATAAAAGGACTACACAATAGGGAAAGAATTACCCCTGCACTAATTAAGTTACACTGGCTACCGGTAAAAGCGAGAATTGAATACAAGCTACTCTTACTAACGTTTAAGATACTGAACCAAAATGAACCAAAATATCTAAAAGAATGCCTGAATAAACTAGAACTAGGAACAAATGTTAACACAAGACACATGAGTGACAAACATAGGCTATCTGAACCAAGAACAAATAGTAAATTTGGTGAAAGGGCTTTTAGCTACTGTGCGCCTAGACACTATGATAAACTGCCAACTGAAATGAAGGCCCTAAAGGGAGCAATTGAATTTAAGAAGAAACTAAAGACATTACTTTTCACAAGATCATATGATTTGGAAGATGCTACAATCAAAGAATTGTATAAGTTATAATGAAAATGTTTCGTTAGATGATTAATATGGACCCGCCCGAGAAGTAGTTCACTCGACTTCAGTGGAGGGTTGGATTTAAACCCAAAACAAGTAACAAGTAAGTATATATTCAAAATGGGTTTGAAGGTTGTATGCTACAAATTCGAATGGGTTTCAAGGTTGTATGCTACAAATTCGATATGGGTTTCTAAGCTGTATACTACAAATTCAATATGGGTTCTAAGTTGTACGCTACAAATTTGATATGGGTTTCTAAGTTGTATACTACAAATTCAATATGGGTTTCTAGGTTGTATGCTAACAATTCGATATGCGTTTTTAGATTGTATGCTACAAATTGGATATGAGTTTCTATGCTGTATGCTACAAATTCGATATAGGCTTCTAGGTTGTATGCTACAAATTTGATATGGGTTTTTTGATTTTATGCTACAAATTTGATTTAGGTTTTATGCTGTATGCTACAAATTTGATATAGGCTTCCAGGTTGTATGCCATAAACTGCTTTCCAAGTTGTATGCCACAAATTCAATATGGAATTTCAGGTTGTTTGCTACAAATTTGATATGATTTTCGAGGTTTTATTTTATAAATTTGATATGGGTTTGTAGTTTGTATGCTACAAACTAAAAATTAGTTTCTAGGTTTATGCTACAAACTCGAAATGGTTTATACTGTAGGTTGCATGCTACAAACTCGAAAAGGTTTCGAGGTTTTATGCCACAAACTTGAAATAGGTTTCTTGATTGCATGCTGCAAATCCAATAAGGGTTTTTTGTTGTTTTTGCGTATAAACTCGAAATGGGTTTTTAGGTTGTATACTACAGACTCGAAATGTGTTTCGAGGTTGTATGCAACAAACGTGAAATTATTTTTTATGATGCTTGTTACAAACTTGAAATGTGGTTCTAGGGTGTATGCTTCAATCTTCTAAATGCATTTCGAGGGTGTATGCTACGAACTTAATTTGGATTTCTAGGTTGTATGATACAAATTTGATATGAGTTCGTAGGTTGCATGCTATAAATTTGATATGTAATTAGGTTTTATGCTAAAAATTTGATATGTTTTTCTAGATTTATGCTAAAATCTTGATATGTGTCACTATGTTATATTCTACAGACTCGAAATACTTTTCTAGGTTTTATATTACAAACTTGAAATTGTTTTTGAGGTTGTATGCTACAAACTCGAAATTGTTTTCTAGGTTGTATGCTACAAACTCGAAATTGTTTTCTAGGTTGTATGCTACAAACTCGGAATTGGTTTCTAGGTTGTATGCTACAAACTCCGAATTGGTTTCCTGGTTGTATGCTACAAACTCATGATGAATTTTAAGTTGTATGCTATAAACTGGAAATGGGTGTAATTGTTATGATAGTAAATCGAATTGGGTTTATTTTTTATGCTACAAACTGAAAACTTATTTTGGTTTTATGCTACAATCATGAAATGTGTTTCTTAGTTGTATGCAACAAAATTGATATTGGTTTCTAGGTTGTACGCTACAAACTCGAAATGTGTTTAGGTTTTATGCTACAAAATCGATATGGGTTTCTAGGTTGTATGCTACAAACTCGAAATGTGTTTAGGTTTTATGCTCCAAACTCGAAATGGTTTATAGGTTGTAGGCCACAAACTTGATATGGGTTTTTAGGTTGTATGCTATAAACTCGATATGGGTTTTTAGGTTTATGCTACAAACTTGAAATTGGTTTATTGGTTGTATGCTACAAACTCTATATGGTTTCTTGGTTGTTTGGTACAAATTTGAAATGGGCTTATAGGTTGTATGCTGCAAACTCGTAGTGTGTTTATATTTTATGCTACAAACTCGAAATGGGTTTCTTGGGTGTATGGTACAAACTCGATATGGATTTTTAGGTTGTATTCTACAAACTCGATATGGATTTTTAGATTGTATTCTACAAACTCAAAATGTGTTTCTTGGTTGTATGCTACAAACTCGAAATGGATTTCTTGGTTGTATGCTACAAGCATGAAATGAGTTTATAGGTTGTATGCTACATACTCGAAACATGTTTAGATTTTATGCTACAAACTTGAAGTTGGCTTATTGGCTGTATGCTACATACTCGATATGGGTTTCAAGGTTATAAGCTAGAAATACGAAATATGTTTGTAGCCTTTATGCTACAATCTTGAAATGAGTTTCTTGGGTGTATGTTATGGTTTCAAAATTAGGTTTTAGGTTATATGCTACAATTTTGAAATGTGTCTGTAGGGTGTATGTGACAATCTCAAAATCAGTTTCTTGTTTGTATGCTACAAACTCGAAAAGGGTTTTTAATTTCTATGCTACAAACTCCAAATGGGTTTTTGGGTTTTATGGTACAAACTTGATATGGGATTTTAGATTGTATGCTACATATTTGATATTAGTTTCTAGGTTGTGTGCTACAAACTCGAATTGGGTATCTAGTATGCATGTTACAAATTTGCAATGGGTTTGTAGGATATATGCTAGAAACTCAAAATGGGTTTCTAGGATATATGCTACAAATTAGAAAGCTTTCTGAGGTTGTATGCTACAAACTCAAAGTGGGTTTATAGATTGTATACTACGAATTTCGATATGGGTTTCTAGGTTACATGGTACAAATTTGATATGGGTTTTTAGGTTTCATTATACAAACTCGAAATGTGTTTCTAAGTTGCATACCACAAACTCGAAATGCTTTTGTAGGTTGTATGCTACAAACACGAAATGGGTTTTTATGTTGTATGGTACAATCTCAAAAAGGGTTTCTTGGTTTGTATGCTGCAGACTCGATATGGATTTTTAGGTTGTATGCTACAAACACGATATGTGTTTCTAGGTTGTATGCTACAGACTCGAAAATGGATTTTAGGTTGTATGCTTCAAAAATAAAATGGGTTTCTAGGTTGTATGCTACAAACTTAAAATCGTTTTCGAGGTTATTTACTAAAAACTCCATTTTGATTTCTAGGTTGCAAGCTACAATCTTTAAATGCATTTCTAGGCTTTATGCTGTAAACTTGATATGGGTTTCTAGGTTGTATGCTAGAAATTTGAAATGTGTATGTAGGTTGTATGCTACAATCTCGAATTTCGCTTATAGGTTGTATGCTACAAACTCAAAATGAGTTTCTAGGTTGTATGCTACAAACTCAAATGAGTATCCGGGTTTTTTACTACAAACTTGAAATGGGTTTCTAGGTTCTATGCTACAAACTAGAAATGGGTTTTGAGGTTGTATGCAATAAACTCGAAATGGGTTTCAAGGCTGTATGCTAGAAACTTGAAATGGTTTATAGGGTGTAAGCTACAAACATTATATGGGTATTAGGTTGCATAGTACAAACTTTATATGGGTTTCTGGTTTGCATGCTACAAATTCGTTATGTTTTTTTTTTTGTTGTTTTATGCTACAAACTCGAAATTAGTTTTTAAGTTCTATGCTACAAACTCGAAATTCGTTTTCAGGTTGTATGGTACAAACTTGATAAGGGTTTCTAGGTTGTATGCTACAAATTTGACATATGTTTTAGGTTGTATGCTTCAAAATGGAAATGGGTTTTTAGGTTGTGTGATACAAATTCGGAATGGGTTTCGAGGTTGTATGCTATAAACTCGAAATAGGTTTGTAGGTTGTAGGCGACAAACTCGTAATACATATTGAGTTTGTAGGCTACAAACTCAAAATAGGTCTTTTAAGTTGTATGCCAAGAATTCTTAATGGGTTTCTAGGTAGTATGCTACAAACTCGATATGGGTTTGTAGGTTGTATTCTACAAGCTCGAAATGGGTTTGTAGATTGTATGCTACTAACAGGAAATGGTTGTCGAAGTTGTATGCTACAAACTCGATATGGTGTTTTAGGGTGTATGGTACAAACTTAAAACGAGTTTATGGGTTGTATGCTACAAACTCGAAACGAGTTTATGGGTTGTATGCTACAAACAAGAAATAGGGGTGAAGGTTTTATGCTACAAACTCGAAGTAGTTTAGAAATGGGTTTCCAGGATGTATGCAGCAAAATCGAAATGAGTTCCTAGGTTGTATGCTACAAATACGCTGCGGGTGTCGAGGGTGTATGTTACAAACTCAAAATGTTTTTTTATGTTGTTTGATTCCAAATTGAAATGGGTTTTTAGATTGTATGGTACAAAATCTAAATAGGTTTATAGATTATATGCTACAAACTCAAAATGTCTTTGTTTGTAGTATAGTACAATCTAGAAATGGGTTTATGGGTTGTATGCTAAAAACTCGAAATGGGTTTCTAGTTTCTATACTACAAACTTCAAATGGGTATTTATTTTGTATGCTACAAAGTCGAAATATATTTTTAGATTGTCTGCTACAATTTCGAAATGGGTGTCTAGGATGTATGCTAAAACTCGAAGTGATTTTATAGGTTGTATGATATAACCACGAAGTGGGTGTTGAGGATGTATGTTACAAACTCAAAATGGGTTTTTATGTTGTATGACACAAACTTGAAAGTGCTTTTTAGGTTGCATGGTACAAAAATCAAATAGGTTTATGGGTTTCATGTTACAAACTCGAAATGTGTTTTATATGTGGTATGATACAATCTAGAAATTGTTTTATGGGTTGTATGCTACAAACTTGAAATGGGTTTCTAGGTTGGATGCTGCACAATCTAAATGGGGTTCTATATTGGCTGCTACAAACTTGAAATGTGTTTCTAAGTTTATGCTACAAATTCGAAATGCGTTTCTAACATTATGCTACAAACTCGAAATGGATTTTTAGGTTGTCTCCTACAAATTAGAAATGAGTTTCTAGGTTGTATGTTACAAACTCGAAAGTTATTTCTAGGTTGTATGATACAAACTCGAAATGAGTTTCTAGGTTGTATGCTACAAACTCGAAATGGGTTTCTAGTGTGTAGCCTATGCTACAAACTCTAAATGGGCTTCTAGGTTGTATGCCACAAACTCGAAATGGGTTTCTAGGTTATATGCTACAAATTAGAAATGAGTTTCTAGGTTTATGCTACAAACTAGTAAATTTTTACTAAGTTTATGCTACAAACTCGAAATGGGTTTCTAGGTTGGAGGCTACAAACTTGAAATGGGTTTCTAGGTTGGAAGCTACAAACTCGAAATGGGTTTCTTGGATTATGCTACAAACTCGAAAAGGGTTTCTAGATTGTATGCTGTGAAATTTAAATGAGTTTCTAGGTTGTATGCTACAAACTCAAAATGGGTTTCTAGGTCATATGCTACAAACACAAAGTGCGTGTCGAGGTTGTATTACAAGCTCAAAATGGGTTTTTATGTTGTATGATAGAACTTGAAATGGGTTTTAAGGTTTTATGGTACAGTATTGAAATGGGTTTATTGGTTGTATGATACAAACTCAAAATGGGTTTCTTGGTTGTATGCTACAAACTCGAAATGGGCTTCTATGTTGTATGCTACAAACTTGACATGAAATTTTAGGTTGTATGCCACAAACTCGAAATGGATTTCTAGGTTGTATGCTATAAACTCGAAATGGGTTTCTAGGATGGGTTTCTAGGTTGGATTCTTCAAACTTGAAATCAGTTTTTAGGTTTAGTCTGCAAACTCGAAATGGGTTTCTATGATTGATGCTACAATCTCAAAATGTATTTTTAAGTTGTAAACTACAAACTTGAAATTGGTTTTCGATATTGCATGCTACAAACTCGGAAGGCATTTCTAGGTTATATACTACAATCTCGAAATGGGTTTCTAAGTTTATGCTACAAACCAGAAGTGGCTTTCTAAGTTCATGCTATGAACTTGAAATGGATTTTTAGGTTGTATGCTACAAACTCGAAAGCCTTTTCTAGTTTGTTTGCTACAAACTTGAAATGGGTTTTGAGCTTTATGCAACAAACTTTAAATGGGTTTCGAGAATGGATGCTGCAAACTAGAAGTGGGTTTTGAGGTTGGATGCTACAAACTTAAAAAGGGTTTCGCAGTTGGATGCTACAAACTCAAAATCGGTTTAGAGGTTGGGTGCTACAAGCTGAAATGGGTTTCTAGGAGGGATACCAGAAACTCGAAATAAGTTTCGAGGCTGTATGCTACAAACTCGAAATGGTTTTGTGGGTGGATGCTACAAACTCAAAATCGTTTTAGAGTTTGGATGCCATGAACTGGAAATGGGTTTCAAGGTTGGAGTCTACGTACTTGAAATGGGTTTCAAGGTTGGATGCTACTAACTTGAAATGGATTTCGAGGTCATATGCTACAAACTTGAAATGGGTTTTGAGGTGGGAAGCTACAAGCTCGAAATGGGTTTTGAGGTAGGATTCTACATACTCGAAATGGTCTTTGAGGTTGGATGCTACAAACTTGAAATGGGTTTTGAGGTGGGAAGCTACAAGCTCGAAATGGGTTTTGAGGTAGGATTCTACATACTCGAAATGGTCTTTGAGGTTGGATGCTACAAACTCGAAATCGGTTTTGAGGTTGGATGCTACAAAGTGGAATTGGGATTTGTGGTTGTATGCTTGAAACTTGAAATAAAAAGTTGGATGTCACAAACTAGAAATGGGTTTCGAGGTTGGGTGCTACAAACTCAAAATGGGTTTGGAGGTTGGATGCTACAAACTCAAAATGGGTTTCGGGGTTGGATGCTACAAACTCGAAATTGTTCTTGAGGTTGAATGTTACAAACTCGAAATTGTTTTTGAGGTTGGATGCTACAAACTTGAAATGGGTTTCGAGGTTGGATGCTACAACCTCTAAATGGGATTCGAGGTTGGATGCTACAAATTCGGAATGGGGTTTGAGGTTAGATCCTACAAACTTGTAATAGTTTTCAAGGTTGGATACTATAAACTTGAAATTGTTTTTTAGGTTTGATACTACAAACTTGAAATGGGTTTTGAGGTTGCATGCTATAAACGCGAAATGGGTTTCGAGGTTGGATGTTACAAACTGAAAATGGGTTCTGAGGTTAGATGGTACAAACTCGAAAATAGTTACAAGGTTAGATGCTTCAAATTCAAAATGGGTTTTGAGGTTGGATGCAACAAACTTGAAATGAGTTTCTAGTTTGGATGGTGCAAACTTGAAATGGGTTTCGAGGTCGGATGCTACAAACTCGAAATGGTTTCAAGGTTGGATGCGACAAGCTAGAAATGGTTTCAAGATTTGATGCTCCAAAATCGAAATGGGTTTCGAGGTTGGATGCTACAAACTTGAAATGGGTTCCAAGGCATGATGCTACAAACTTGAAATCGTTTTTGAGGTTGGATGCTACAAACTGGAAATGGGTGTCGAGGTTCTGAACTACAATCTTGAAATGGGTTTCAAGGATGTATGCTACAAACTCGAAATGGTATTCAATGTTGTATGCTATAAACACGAAATGTATTCGTGATTGGATACTACAAACTTGAAATGGGTTTTGAGGTTGGATGCTATAAACTTGATATGGGTTTTGAGGTTGGATGCTACAAACTTGATATGGGTTTTGAGGTTGGATGCTACAAACTTGATATGGGTTTTGAGGTTGGATGCTACAAACTTGAAATCAGTTTTGAGGTTGGATGCTACAAACTTGATATGGGTTTTGAGGTTGGATGCTACAAACTTGATATCGGTTTTGAGGTTGGATACTACAAACTTGAAGTCGGTTTTGAGGTTGGATGCTACAAACTTGATATGGGTTTTGAGGTTGGATGCTACAAACTTGAAATCGGTTTTGAGGTTGGATGCTACAAACTTGATATGGATTTTGAGGTTGAATGCTACAAACTTGAAGTCGGTTTTGAGGTTGGATGCTACAAACCTGAAATCGGTTTTGAGGTTGGATGCTACAAACTTGAAATCGGTTTTGAGGTTGGATGCTACAAACTTGAAATCGGTTTTGAGGTTGGATGCTACAAACTTGAAATTGGTTTTGAGGTTGGATGCTACAAACTTGATATGGGTTTTGAGGTTGGATGCTACAAACTTGATATGGGTTTTGAGGTTGGATGCTACAAACTTGATATCGGTTTTGAGGTTGGATGCTACAAACTTGAAGTCGGTTTTGAGGTTGGATGCTACAAACTTGATATGGGTTTTGAGGTTGGATGCTACAAACTTGATATGGGTTTTGAGGTTGGATGCTACAAACTTGAAATCAGTTTTGAGGTTGGATGCTACAAACTTGATATGGGTTTTGAGGTTGGATGCTACAAACTTGAAATCGGTTTTGAGGTTGGATGCTACAAACTTGATTTGGGTTTTGAGGTTGGATGCTACAAACTTGAAATCGGTTTTGAGGTTGGATGCTACAAACTTGAAATCGGTTTTGAGGTTGGATGCTACAAACTTGATATGGGTTTTGAGGTTGGATGCTACAAACTTGAAATCGGTTTTGAGGTTGGATGCTACAAACTTGAAATCGGTTTTGAGGTTGGATGCTACAAACTTGAAATCGGTTTTGAGGTTGGATGCTACAAACTTGAAATCGGTTTTGCGGTTGGATGCTACAAACTTAATATGGGTTTTGAGGTTGGATGCTACAAACTTGAAATCTGTTTTGAGGTTGGATTCTACAAACTTGATTTGGGTTTTGAGGTTGGATGCTACAAACTTGAAGTCGGTTTTGAGGTTGGATGCTACAAACTTGAAATCAGTTTTGAGGTTGGATGCTACAAACTTGATTTGGGTTTTGAGGTTGGATGCTACAAACTTGAAATTGGTTTTGAGGTCGGATGTTACAAACTCGAAATGGTATTCGAGGTTGGATGCTACAAACTCGAAATGGGTTTCGAGGTTGGATGCTACAAACTCGAAATAGGTTTCGAGGTTGGATGCTAGAAACTAGAAATGTGTTTTGAGGTTGGATGCTACAAACTCAAAATGGGTTACGTGAATGGATGCTACAAACTAGAAGTCGTTCCCGAAGTTGGATACTACAAACTTGAAATGGGTTTAGAGGTTCGATGCCACAATCTCGAAATGAATTTCGATGTTTTATGCTACGAACTCGAAATGGTATTCGTGGTTGATGCTACAAACCCGAAATGATATTCGATATTGGATGCTACAAACTGGAAATGAGTGTCGAGGTTGGCTACTACAAACTCTTAATGGGTTTGAGGCTGGATTGTACAATCTCGAAATGTGTTTCGAAATTTGATGCTACAAAATTGCAATGGGTTTCGAGGTTGGATGCTACAAACTCGAAATGGGTTTCGAGGTTGGATGCTACAGACTCGAAATGGGTTTCAAAGTTGGTTGCTACATGCTCGAAATGGGGTTTAAGGTTGAATGCTACAAACGGGAAATGTGTTTCGAGGTTTGATATTACAACCTCTAAATGGGTTTCGAGGTTGGATGCTACAAATTCGAGAGGGGTTTCATGGTTGAATGCTACAAACTTGAAATGGTTTCAAGGTTGGATGTTACTGCCTCTAAATGGGTTTTGAGGTTGGATGCTACAAATTCGAAATAGGTATGGAGGTTGGATGCTACACTCTCGAAATGGGGTTGAAGGTTGGATGCTACAAATTCGAAATGTGTTTCATGGTTGTATGCTACAAACTCGAAATGAGTTTTGAGGTTGGATGCTACAAACTCGGAATGAGTTTTGAGGTTGGATGCTAAAAACTCGAAATGAATTTTGAGGTTGGGTGCTAAAAACTCGAAATGAGTTTTGAGGTTGGATGCTAAAAACTCGAAATGAGTTTTGAGGTTGGATGCTAAAAACTCGAAATGAGTTTTTAGTTGGGTGTTAAAAGCTCGAATTGGGTTTCGATGTTGTATGTTTCAAACTTGAAAACTGTTTTGAGGTTGGATGCTACAAACTGGTAATGGGTTACAAGGTTTGATGGTACAAACTTGAAATGAATTTCGAGTTTGTATGCTACAAACTTGAAATGGGTTTCGATGTTGGATAAATATTTCTGTGTTGGTGACCTTTGTTTGTTTCATACGCAAGTTTTTCTCTTCAACTATTAGTTTTGAAATTAGAATAAAAGTTTTAAATTCTGGTTTTCCTTTTTTATCATTTTGTATTGTTTAGCAATGCTACTAGGTACCTAACTCTCGAAATTTACATTTCCAGTTTGCTAAGTAGACATTTGCACTGAGCACTATTTTTTATAAATTTTTAGGAGTTTAAATAAGTAGTTTTTGAGGAGCTCGTTTCCGTGCATGCAGAACTAAAAGAAAATGTGAATGGTTGAGGTTTTATTTTCCAGAGGAGAATACTTCTATTGTTTTATCATAACTCGTTAGGGTAATATGCGCCATTCAACAGCTGCATATTATTAGAATATTAAGCAAAATTTTATGGCTTCTGGTTGAAAGCCATAAGCGCTAATAGTCCTAGAAGGGAATTTAATGAAAAATATATTAAAATTTGATTCCTGTTATGCGTCTTAGAACATTTTCGTTTTGTTTTTTATCATATGGAAATGCAACATCTTTAAAAGGTATTTAAGTTTATATTCTCTTATAGTTTATGAAGGTATCTGACAAGATTTCATGTAATAATAACGAATTTTTTTTTTCTTATGAATATAGGTGATTGTTTTCACAAGTGCATCATGTGGTAAGAGTACACGAGCTTTTTGGCTTTGTATTTTTATTGATACACGTCTCCAAAAAAGAAAGGAAAAAAAAAAAGTTGTCGACTAATCCATCGTAAGGGTTTCAAGTACCTTCTCATGGTTTTGTGGTCTCCAGACATTTGGTTTAATGCTGCTGAGAGAGTAACAGAGTCGAAAAATTTTCTCTGGACATGTGCAATGTGGACAATTTGTGGATAATCAGCTTAAGTTAGTTTATTCTATGTATTTGTAATCTGTATCTGTAAATTAGTCCTTTTAAGCAGGAGATTCAAGAGCGTTAAATAACAGAATTATGTCACGGGGTGAATATAAGAACATGGGTGCTATTTTTTTTTTTTCATTTGATTATCTATTGAAAATTTACCTACAATTGGCTCTCTCTCGAGAAATCGTTTAGTATCCGTATAAGCATCTCCTGATATTGTTTTTCGTTAAACTTAATCTAAAAACTGTTATACTCCCTTTTTTATTCATTGTGATAAGTAATTAAGTTATTTTGCTCTTCAATCTACCAGACATGATTTTCTCGATAAGCAAGAGAAATGATCAGGTACGACAATAAAGATAGCTAAAATGGCAACGCTTGTCGGGGTCATAGATAGATTTTCCCATACAGCTAGACCATGGGCTGATTAATTGCTCGCTTAGTTGTATTTCTGGTTTAATCTGGAAAGGGAAAAATAGTTGTA
Source organism: Palaemon carinicauda (assembly GCF_036898095.1). Lineage (NCBI taxonomy): Eukaryota > Metazoa > Arthropoda > Malacostraca > Decapoda > Palaemonidae > Palaemon > Palaemon carinicauda. Next base: position 47,605,098 of record NC_090739.1, read on the forward strand.
CGGGAAAATGTAGTTCTAATCAATAGCTTCTCATTCGTCTTTGTATAACCTTAGTATTAATACGACCGGAGAAAACATTTGGTAAGTTGACAGCGTATTTATATATTCATCGATCTATTTTATTTGATTATTTATAAATCTATATATATATATATATATATATATATATATATATATATATATATATATATATATATATATATATATATATATATATATATATATACATTATATATATATATATATATATATATATATATATACATATATATATATATATATATATATATATATATATATATATATATATATATATATATATATATATATATATATATATATATATATATATATATATACATATATATATATATATATATATATATATATATATGTATATATGTATATATGTATATATATATATATATTTATATATATATATATATATATATGTGTGTATATATATATATATATATATATATATATATATATATATATATATATGATCAAACTTGGTTTATTAGTAATAAAGAAAATGTCTCAGTTGTAAGTAAACATGTTTCAAGCCCTTTTGAGGACGAATTAGGCTTTTGCCAGTGATATTGGACAATCTCAGTTGTCCAAACTAGTCAAATGTAGATTATAAGTGATTTGCCCTACCAGAAATTTGACTGTTTTGGAAGGTGTCTACGTTCTTTTGAAACCAGAATTGATTACCGATATCCGGTTCGTTTTGATGAGAACAAACATTGTAATATTTATGAGGAATAATTTGTGATTAAAAAGTGAGTTGAATAATATGAATAAAAGAAGGGAGGTAAGGTAATCGTATTTAGAGATATGTCTATTCATTAATGACTTCTAGTTATTTAAGATTATTTTATTTTAGAAATTATTATCAATTAGCCTTTGAAACAAGTTCCTGACTGCAGGAGATAACGCCCAACTAAAACGTTACAGTTTCCCTGTCAGTTTTGGATATTTATTTGTACCTATTGATTATGTTGCATTAAATTCTTTATATACATCAATATGTACAGTGTAAAATGTTTATTGATTTCAAGGCTTTTTTTTAGAAGAATTATTTATGCTGCTATTTGTCAATGGAAACCATCGTGTACTTTACCGAACCGTAAGTGATTACTAGCAAAGGTAACAAACAATATTTTAGTAATGCAAACATCATAATACTCTCGCGATGGATGGGAAACGTATGTAGGTAGAGCAACAGCACTTTAACTCTTTAGGGGGATCTTATCACACTCATTCTTACCGAGTAACAAATGCACTCTTTTACCTGTTCTCACAGTCCTATACAACCGCTTCCATCTTCCCCAGCGTCTTTCATAATGAGGAACCGTCTCTGGACCAGTGTTTCTCTTCCTTTTTTTGGGCCCAGGCATCCTTTTCATCCTATGTCAGGATGGCATCCGTCCATTTCCAGAGTTGTTGGTTCAGAAGGTACGTTCACGATAATATGCATGTAATTGAAAATATTTTAACTTATACACACGTACAGTACTTCATACATACAAATTAACTATAGTTTGTTATACTGAGTAACGGGTTTTTGTTTACGAATGTAATGTCAATAGAAACTAATAATTTATTTTCAAAAGACGATAGAAGTACAGTAGTGTATTAAATGCGTAACTATTTTTTTTTTTTACTAAAATGAAACGGTTTTTTTTTCTTTTTTAATAAAGAAAATTTGATGAAGGTTGTATGTAAAGAATACTTGAAAGGACATATCGCGAAGGATTTTCTCCTTTGTAGCTTTGTTGTTGTTTTTAAGATATGTAGACACAAATGGACGTAATATAAGGATATATATTAATGCTACTTTAAGCATGGAATCGCATAAGAAGGGTCAAAATTTTTTGATTGATTTCTCATCGAATATTTCTTTCTCGCCAATCAGTTTTCAGGGCTAAAAATATATGAGAAATTTAATCATTTCACAAGTCAATAGGATTTCGCAAAAACCCAAAATCCTCATTGCTGAGTTGAGGAAAATATAGACTATATTTATTTTCCTGTGACAGCAAATGCTGCAAATCAATATTCTCAAGTAGAATATTGCCATGTATCAAGAGTTGGAACTAGAACAGAATCCTCATCATCATCTCCTCTTACGCCTATTGACTCAAAGGGCTTCGGTTAGATTTCGCCAGTCGTCTCTATCTTGAGCTTTTAAATGAATACTTCTCCATTCATCATCTCCTAATTCACTCTTCAAAATAGTTCTTTAATAATTTTTTTGAGCCCCTGTTAGCTATCATTCCATGCTTACAAAGAGATTGAACGTGACAAGTACTGTTAGTTATAGAAGGCATATTTTTTCATAATCTGTATTGTATTTAGTAGATAGATCAATATACCATCACCGAGTATACCAATCTATATTCGCACTTCTCCCCCTGGACCCTTAAAATTATTCCCGGGTTGAGATTCCCGGTTCTAGAATATTGGAGGTATTTTCACGGCATGCATCATTCTGCTGTATTAGGAAACTATTCATCTTCGTTCCCAGGTTTACGATGATGATCATGACTGTGCATTTATCTCTTATTTTTTTTACACAACGCTTCTTGTATTTAACTTTACGTTCGTGATAGTTCTCACATCAACAGATTAAACACACATCAACACAAAAAGTGACATATAATCCCTTGATTCAGCGTCGGGAAATTCCTGAATATCAGCTTTCATATAGAAAGACATGATTAAATCAGTATTTTGGATCTTAGGTTGAGTGACGATCGAGATTTTGTAGTTATTGGATATAAAAGAAGTAAATCCTCACTCATTAAAGTCAGATATGCTATGAATAAGCCCAAAACACTGATGGTAATCGGTTTCCTATTTCGCAGTTTGAATTTTGCCAAGGACTTGGAGCATGTGATGCCCTTAAAATTTTCAATGCTATACAGACGGTTTCTATGACTGGCCTTGTCTTTAGTGTTGCATTTTGGCTATGGTAATCACGAGGCCCTTGTATTCAAACTTCAATAATTGGAGTAGGTGTGTATTTTCTAAGCACCGTTATTGAATTTTGAAGTAAAAAATTGCAGAGTTTCTGCTGATGGCCGCCATAGTGACTATATAATTACTGTACATATATCCGCTAAGTACCTTATCCAAATATGGTTACTATTTAGTGCAGAGTCTTGTCTTAAGCGTATTACACGATTCTTTTTTTTTTCGTTAACCCGTTTAAAGGAAATGAAAATGGAATGTTTAACTTATGAGAACATAAGTTTTGGACTTTAATTAAGAGGTGTTGGTTTCAAAGAACCTTGACCACTTTCAATTTTCTTCGTTGATTTTTTTTTTTTTTTTAATCTATGAGATTTAGTTTTCGTAATAACTGCCGTGAACTAGGTCTAAGTTTATTTATTTATTTTTTTTTTACGAATTATTTTGGGCCTATTGTAAATTATTTTTCACTAATTTCATATTTGGCATAAACCATTGTTTTATTTATGAAAATGAAGTTCATGAGGTCGTCAATGGTTGTATATAAAAAGAACATACTAAAAGTTTTTAGTGTTTATATCCATCATATTTATGAACATAGCCTAAAGATTTGGTGGTTTTTTCTTGAAGCTTATTCCCCTTAAATCGTTGCCACTTAAATTATTGTGTTATCTATCTTCCTTACACTCTTGTTTGGTATATTGTTATATCCTTGACATATATTTGAAGCTCTATAAGGAAGAAATTCGCACACACAGTGTTCTAATTCCTCAATGCTCCCTTATCATTACTAGGTCATGTGACACCAAACTCTATTCCATTATTATGTAATCTCTAAAAAGTCAGCCTCTGAATGAAAAATGTTCGATTTTTATTTCCATGTTTTCCTTCTATGTCCCTTGGGCTCCCGACATCACCAATTGGGAATTGGACGACTTTCATTCAACTTTAAAGTCATACTCCTAGTGGAGTCGCTTCCTTAACAGAATCTTGCTGTTTGTGTCATTTTCTATTTTTTCTTTCTTTATTCTCTTTCTTGTAGTTGTATTTATTTGTTTGTAGCCAGTTCTTCGTCAGGATGGTGGAATCCTTTTTACACACAGTAGCGGAATTTATTGAAACGGTATAAGTAAATCTGTAAAATTTTGTAACTTTCATCTCCCTTTTTTAGCGTTCTCTCTCTCTCTCTCTCTCTCTCTCTCTCTCTCTCTCTCTCTCTCTCTCTCTCTCTCTCTCTCTCACACACAAATCCAAAAAGTTATACTACGTACTGTATGTATGAAAACGGCCTGATTAGGTCAAAAACTAAAACTAACATTTAACTGAAATACTGTATTATCAGAGAGTAATATTAGAAAATAACCATATAAAGTTTGACATGTCCCCTACGCATTAGTTTTTTTTTTTTTTTAATAGCAAAAAACATCACGAGTAAATTGCGTTTCAGAGAATCCGAAGGCAAAAGTATGGAGACCAAAATAGGATGACCTTTAACTCGCTTTATCCTGCAACAAAAGCGCGAAAGAATGAAATACTCATAGACTGCACTATAGGTAGGGGACAGTTCGATTTTATCTAATTTAGGAAACAAAATTATAGGAAAGTCATGTCGTTCTTTTGCAGACTTTCACAGCTATTGAGACTACTTGATTAACCCTTTTACCCCCAAGGGTTATTTTTTTTTTCAAGAACATTTTGCAGTATATTTTTTTTTAAATTGCTCTAAAAGCCTTAATTTTCGTCACAGAGAGGTCAGGTTGGTCTCATTCTCTTGGAAAATGCCTGAAGTTTTTCAAAAAATTATAAAAAATATGCAAAAAAAAATTTGAATAGCATTTTTTTGCAAGGACGTACCAGTACGTCCATGGGGGTAAAGGGATGAGTTTTGTGAAACGTACCAGTACGTCCTTTGGGTGTAAATGGTTAATAATATGATAGATATCGCAAATGTTGCATTGATTATCAGGTAGATTTAAATGAATTATGAAGTAAATTTCAGATATGCCATTGATATTGAAAACAAGGAGTATTTTGATAATTTTAGGAAGACTCACTATGTAATCTCAACAGATTTTTATGGATTTTATAGAAACTATAAATTGTTTTTGGAAACTTAATTTTATAAGCAATCAGGAAAACGTTTCCATTTGCCCTGATACATATTTGGCCGTTATCTTGGATCTTACAAAATGCTGCCTTAAGAAAAAGTTCTTCGTCAATATCTCCGCTTTTGAAACCTAGAAATTTATGATTTTGACAGCAAGGCCACCATTATCATGACCAAGCAAACCGATGATATGAAGATAAATAAGGCAGATTCAAACATAATCCAAATTTAACGGAAATATTCCGTTTTATTGAATGTTTAAGAAATGATAGGACACAATTCTCCACTAATAAGTTGGTGGAATTTTTCTGAGAGTTTCTTTTTCTGTGCATCTTGTTCTCCTTGTTTACTAGTGTCTACAGGCTCATAGGCTGGCTTCTCCACTGCTTCGCTCTGACATGTAGCTTTTGTCCAGTCATATCTGCATTCAAGATCGTTGCACATAATGTACTGTACTCATCTTGGATGTAAGCAGGGGCGATTACATTGTGCCTCTTGTCACCTTCAGCAGCAAATGGGTTCCATGTTTCAGTATGGTTACCTTGAAGTTTTTTATAACATCATGCTCCTTCTTGATAGTGCTAGGACCAAGGTTGGATTTGTCAGTTTCCGAGTCAAACTGACTCCTGAACTCTTTTACAGCATCATAGAGTTTTGGTATGATCATGAGGAACCTCTGTCTAGCGTTGGCATTGCTCGAGATGCTAGTTTAGTTTAGTTTAGTTTGATGGCTACTTTTCCGGTCCCATACAGCAGGGGTACCTCACTCTCTACAGGACCTCCGCTGTCGTTTTACCTTGTTCGTTCAGAGTGTGTGTGTTAAGATTGCCTTACCTTGTGTGAGACACGGGCTCTTGCATTGGCAGCTAGTTCGTTCAGAGGTCAGAGTATTTATCGTTTCAGATCACGTATTGTTCATTTACTGTTAAATCGTCATTGTTGTATGATTTTTTAAATAAGAAAGTCTTCAGTTTCCTCTTGAAAGCTTTAATGTCTTCAATCATTCGAATGTTTCGTGGGAGCTTATTATATAGTCTCGGGGCCTCATATTTAAAGGCTCTAGAGCAGTGGTTCCCAACCTTTTCTAGTTTGCGGCACCCTTGGCAAGCCTTTCAAAAGTTCCCGGCACCCTTATAAGGAAATACATATTTAAAGTCTCCGTTGTTTTTTTTATTATATTTTTTTTGCATTTCGACATTTTGCATCGATGTAACAACACCTTATACATAGATATGAAAATTTTCTTTACACTGATCCTGCTATTACACAAAAATGGTATTATAATACAAATATGTAATTGCGACAAGTTTTACAGTAGTTGCACAATGTATTCAAGTAGTTACACTGTTACAGTGTTACACTATGATACAAGACATACACACAAATAGGCAAAAGTGAACCATAGTTAGTGTGAAACTTGCGATTGATGCTTGGAACACAAACTCTTGATATCAGGTCTTATTGTTGATAATTCGACCCGCATATCATCCTCAAGTGAAAGAAGCCTATTTATTTGTTTCGATTTTATTGTTGCCATGGCAGGAAATGCCTACTCACACAGATACGATGTGGAGAAAGGCAAAAGTAGAGAAATAGCTTTCTTAGCCAAATTAGGATATTCCCCCAATGTTCCATGCCAAAAAGCTGCCAGTGTCACGTCACTCTTCTCAAATTTGACTTTCAGTGTTGAATCAGCAGACATATCAAGAAATTCGTCACGTTCTATTGCCGTGAAGTCCAGTTCTTCAGCCATGTCAGCCAGTTCAAAGGGTGATACAATCCAATCGAGTTTCTCTGTAGAAAGCGATGGAAAATATTTATCAACTGCTTCTCTTAGTTGTTCCAAGTGATTAAGAATAAGATTTTTTACAGTTCCCAGACCTTTATATCCTGGTTGTTGAAGAGAAGGGAAGTTTGACACATCGTCTTTCTGAACAGCCGACTTCCATGATTTTAACTTTCTCTGGAAACCTTTCATCTTGTTAACTGATGTTACAATTCCCTCAAGTCTCCCCTGCATTGAGAGATTTAGTTCATTCAGCTTCATGAAAATATCTGCCAAATATGACAGCTTCAAACACCAAGTAGAATTTTCAAGCAGCTGTGTAGGAAGCAGTGAGTTGTAATTATAGATGGATTTTCTTTCAATGCTCTGGTGATGAAGCCTTTGTACTTCCCTATCATCGACGGTGCACCATCAGTCTACAACCCTCACTCCCCTCCCTCCCTCCCACTCTCCCGCCAAGCTGTTCTCTCCAGTGTCCGTACAATTATTACACAGCAAAATCATATAATTAGTATTGTTCTCCTGGATTGTAATTTTCCATAAGTACAAATTATTATACAAATTCAATGAAAAGTATTTAAGTTGAAAATTCGATCGCTAAATTGTGGAGCAGCAGCTGCAGCAGAGAGAGGGAAGTTAATGCAATTTTTTCCTCTGAATTTTGGCGGCACCCTTGAAAGATCTCACGGCACCCCTTGGTGCCGCGGCACACCGGTTGGGAAACACTGCTCTAGAGCCTAAACTACACATATCTAGGTTCCAACAGTTTGAAGCCATCTATAACTATTCTTGTATAGACAAGATTTGTTGGCTGCGCAATATTTAACAATTCTCTTAAGTATTTTGGACGACCGGTTCTGATAACTTGGTGGGTTTCGAGGTTGGATGCTACAAACTTGAAATGGGTTTTGAGGTTGGATGCTATAAACTGGAAATGGGTTTTGGGGTTGGAAGCTACAAACTCGAAATGGGTTTTGAGGTAGGATTCTACATACTCGAAATGGTTTTTGAGGTTGGATGCTACAAACTCGAAATTGGTTTTGAGGTTGGATGCTACAAAGTGGAGTTGGGATTGTGGTTGTATGCTTGAAACTCGAAATAAGAGGTTGGATGCTACAGACTAGAAATGGGTTTCGAGGTTGGGTGCTATAAACTCAAAATGGGTTTTGAGGTTGGATGCTACAAACTCGAAATGGGTTTCGAGGTTGGATGCTACAAGCTCGAAATTGTTTTTGAGTTTGAATGCTACAAACTCGAAATTGTTTTTGACGTTGGATGCTACAAACTTGAAATTAGTTTCGAGGTTGGATGCTACAACCTCTAAATGTGTGGTCCTTTCTCTAGGTGGGGCACCTTTTATCAGTCTTGCTCCTCTGTTTATTATGTTTTGTAATTTCTTAAGTTGCACTTTTGGTAAATTGTAATAGATAGAGTTGCAGTAGTCAATCCTGGTAATAACACAGTTTATCACAAGTTTCTTTACAGAATTTTCGTCCAGGTACTTTTTTGTGAACGCAATATTTCTTAGATGATAACCAGCAGTTTTTATTACACTATTTATTTGGGCATTTAGAGACAGGTTACAGTCAAGAAACACACCTAGATCTCGAACTTTACGAGATATCGGCACCGTGTCATTATTTATGTTCATTTGAATATCACCCAAGTTTCTCACGCTGTTTCTCTTACCCACCACCATGAATTCAGTTTTCTCATCATTTAATTTTAGTTGTTTAAATGTCATCCATTCTCTAACTATCAAGGATTCGGTTTAGAGTTTCAGTAATGTCATGTATATTATTTATGGAGAAGTAAAATTATGTGTCATCTGCAAATAGTTTGAACTTCACGCCATGCCTTTGTAGCATTTTCGATAGACCATTAGTATAGATACAGAATAAGATTGGGCCAAGTACACTCCCCTGGAGTACCCCTCTGTTTAAGGTTTCATATGATGAATAAGAGTTTCCAATTTGTACATAGTAATTTCTACCAACTAAGTAGTCTTTTAGGTATTCGAAGGGTTGATCTTCAATGCCGATAGACCGTAGATCATTTAGTAACAGTTCATGCACAACTGTATCAAAAGCAGCACTGAGATCGAGTATTATTAAGAAACCACATTTATTTTCATCCATCATTTCTAGCATATCATTTACAGCAGAGCAGATGGCTGTCTCCTTAGAGTATAGTTTTCTGTAAGCAGATCGGTTGTCAGGCAAAGCTTCTATTACTTCTAAGTGACTGACTAGTTGTTCAAGAATTACATATTTAAGCACTTTTGAGACAAAAGGAATTTTCTTTAGCTTGTTTAGATGCTTGCATGCATGGTCCACCCTTAGTTGAGTTTTGGTATTCGTTGAATATATGTCTATCAATTGTCACTGAAATGAAGTCTGCACCTCACATGATAGGTATAGTCATAGTGGGCGTTTTCTGGATGGTACCCTAAACAAGCGCCCAACTTGTGAATCTTAATTGTGTTTTCTAGGTCCTCCTGAGCCTGATTATTATTACTAGTACTCAATCCATCTGAACCTTTCATGCTGAATAAAAGTCACCTAGCTCTTAGACTATATGACTGCAGTATTTGAGTAGAGTCTGTAATATAACAAGATTTATTGAAGTGAACAATATAACACCATTTACTAAATCAATACTATGCACTGCACATAAAACGTATATTGTACTTTTCATTTACTGTTGAAAATAAAACATTATCGATTAATTATTCTGGAAATATTGTCGATTGATATTTATTCTTTATGAAAGAAAAAGGCTCAGAATGGCTGTTTAAAAACTGGTTTCATTATTGATGTCAATATTGAGAATTTAATTAATGGTCATTTAGAATAAATATTCTAGGTTAATCAACACGGTTTCATATATGGGTCAAAATATTGAAGAGACATGAGAAATAAATATATCCTGGTACAATGTACCATTTTTTTCTAACAATTGTTAATGTAATATTTATTAACAACCGCTTTATTGCTCAATTAAAATGACATTATTCTTTTTTCCAGATATCACGCACCACAATATTCTACCGCCCAGCAGCCAAGGTAACTTATGTAACTAAGCAAATGGTGGGGCTATTTTATATTATTCCTTTTGTGAGTCGGTCGGTCCATTTTAAATCAATAACTTTGTGTAATAGTTTGATAAACTGTCTTAGTCACTGAGCGTGGGTAAGTCGTGAGTTCCTCCAATTTTGAGGTAATATTTAGAAGAAATTAATATATCTTTTTTTTTGTAATACTTGAAATTGTAGTGTATCCAATTATCTTGTTATTTGACAATTATCTTTCAACATAATCTGTCAGTCGATAGAAATTAATAGTTATTGTGGGTTTACATTGATAGGGCAAAGGTGATCAATGTCGGTTATGGCTAATGGTTCTGTTACCATGCACTAGCCAGTATTTGAATTTTTCATTAGAGATAGTATATATGTGTATATATACATACATATATATGTATATATACACATATATATGTATATTTATACATATATATATACACACATATATATATATATATATATATATATATATGTATGTATATATATGTATATATATATGTATATATATGTATATATACATATATATATATATATATATATTTATATATATATATATATATATATATATATATTTATCATCATCATCATCTTATTCTACGCCTATTGACGCAAAAGGCCTCAGTTAGATTTCGCCAGACGTCTTTATCTTGAGCTTTCAAATCAATACTTCTCCATTCGTCATTTCCTACTTCCCGCTTCATAGTCCTCAGCCATATAGGTCTGGGTCTTCTTAGTCTTCTAGTGCCTTGAGGAGCCCAGTTGAAAGTTTGGTGAACTAATCACTCTTGGGGATTACGAAGAGCATGCCCAAACCATCTCCATGTGCCCCTCACCATGATATTATATCTAATATATATATATATATATATATATATATATATATATATATATATATATATACATATATATATATATATATATATATATGTATATATATATATATGAGAGAGAGAGAGAGAGAGAGAGAGAGAGAGAGAGAGAGAGAGAGAGAGAGAGAGAGAGAGAGAGAGAGAGAGAGAGATTGTTGATACCTAGTAGGTATTTTGATCTGTAATAAACTGCTACTGAATTGAAATT
>NC_090739.1:47631131-47636131 GCF_036898095.1 Palaemon carinicauda
ATGAACGTTCAGTCAGTAACGTAACAGAATTGTGAATGCTGGTGTATTGTGTGTTATTGTGACGTCAATGAAATTGAATGTGGGAAAAATCATTTTACTTGTTAAGTTTGGAGGATTCTAGAAAGGGTGTGACGTTTACAAGGGAAGTTATATTTTATCTTAGTTATAGGGATTTCTTTTCGAAACTTTTTTTTTTTTTTTCACATGAAAAGGAATGAATTAAGCTACTTACTAAAACTTAAAATTCTATTAAGAAGTTCATTACAAAAAGCATTATAAAACTAGGTATGGATCCTGTGACAGAATAAAGTAATATTAAAAGGGAATATACAAGCGGGAGGACGGGGCAAATTTGCACAATGTGAATGGACAAGTGAAGAAGGCGACCTTTCTTTGGTTACTCTACTGAAAGCTCGTCTATGAAATATAATTTTCTCGTCGTTTTCTGTAAGCGAATTCTCTCATTTGCCTATATTCTCTCGTAGCTCAAAGGTCGACAAACACTATAAATGATTAAATCTAGTACCAGTTTGAAAGTGTGAGAATATAGATCAGTGTTTTTTACTTGGTATATTCCTGTAAGAGTCAGTTCTAGTGTCTTTTGTGTATTATTGAGATTTCGTACATACTGCTATAACCTCAGAAGTATAGAAATCCGCCGTTTGAAAAGGAATTTATAACAGACCAGTGCTCTTACCTGAAAGCAGCACTTTAGTGTCTTTTCTGTATTATTGAGATTTCGAACATACTGCTGTTACCTCGGAAGTGTAGAAATCTGCCGTTTGTTACCGGTTTTATAATAGACCAGTGTTCTTGTGTGAAATGAGCACCTAAGTGTCTTTTGTGTATTATTAAGATTTCGTACATACTGCTGTTACCTCGGAAGTGTAGAAATCTGCCGTTTGAAACCGGTTTTATAATAGACCAGTGTTCTTGTGTGAAATGAGCACCTAAGTGTCTTTTGTGTAATATTAAGATTTCGTACATACTGCTGTTACCTCGGAAGTGTAGAAATCTGCCGTTTGAAACCGGTTTTATAATAGACCAGTGTTCTTGAGTGAAATGAGCACCTAAGTGTCTTTTGTGTTTTATTAAGATTTCGTACATATTGCTGTTACCTCGGAAGTGTAGAAATCTGCCGTTTGAAACCGGTTTTATAATAGACCAGTGTTCTTGTGTGAAATGAGCACCTAAGTGTCTTTTGTGTATTATTAAGATTTCGTACATATTGCTGTTACCTCGAAAGTGTAGAAATTTGCCGTTTGAAACCGGTTTTATAATAGACCAGTGTTCTTGAGTGAAATGAGCACCTAAGTGTCTTTTGTGTTTTATTAAGATTTCGTACATACTGCTGTTACCTCGGAAGTGTAGAAATCTGCCGTTTGAAACCGGTTTTATAATAGACCAGTGTTCTTGTGTGAAATGAGCACCTAAGTGTCTTTTGTGTAATATTAAGATTTCGTACATACTGCTGTTACCTCGGAAGTGTAGAAATCTGCCGTTTGAAACCGGTTTTATAATAGACCAGTGTTCTTGAGTGAAATGAGCACCTAAGTGTCTTTTGTGTTTTATTAAGATTTCGTACATACTGCTGTTACCTCGGAAGTGTAGAAATCTGCCGTTTGAAACCGGTTTTATAATAGACCAGTGTTCTTGTGTGAAATGAGCACCTAAGTGTCTTTTGTGTTTTATTAAGATTTCGTACATACTGCTGTTACCTCGGAAGTGTAGAAATCTGCCGTTTGAAACCGGTTTTATAATAGACCAGTGTTCTTGAGTGAAATGAGCACCTAAGTGTCTTTTGTGTTTTATTAAGATTTCGTACATACTGCTGTTACCTCGGAAGTGTAGAAATCTGCCGTTTGAAACCGGTTTTATAATAGACCAGTGTTCTTGTGTGAAATGAGCACCTAAGTGTCTTTTGTGTAATATTAAGATTTCGTACATACTGCTGTTACCTCGGAAGTGTAGAAATCTGCCGTTTGAAACAGGTTTTATAATAGACCAGTGTTCTTGTGTGAAATGAGCACCTAAGTGTCTTTTGTGTAATATTAAGATTTCGTACATACTGCTGTTACCTCGGAAGTGTAGAAATCTGCCGTTTGAAACCGGTTTTATAATAGACCAGTGTTCTTGTGTGAAATGAGCACCTAAGTGTCTTTTGTGTTTTATTAAGATTTCGTACATACTGCTGTTACCTCGGAAGTGTAGAAATCTGCCGTTTGAAACCGGTTTTATAATAGACCAGTGTTCTTGTGTGAAATGAGCACCTAAGTGTCTTTTGTGTTTTATTAAGATTTCGTACATACTGCTGTTACCTCGGAAGTGTAGAAATCTGCCGTTTGAAACCGGTTTTATAATAGACCAGTGTTCTTGTGTGAAATGAGCACCTAAGTGTCTTTTGTGTATTATTAAGATTTCGTACATACTGCTGTTACCTCGGAAGTGTAGAAATCTGCCGCTTGAAACCGGTTTTATAATAGACCAGTGTTCTTGTGTGAAATGAGCACCTAAGTGTCTTTTGTGTTTTATTAAGATTTCGTACATACTGCTGTTACCTCGGAAGTGTAGAAATCTGCCGCTTGAAACCGGTTTTATAATAGACCAGTGTTCTTGTCTGAAATGAGCACCTAAGTGTCTTTTGTGTTTTATTAAGATTTCGTACATACTGCTGTTACCTCGGAAGTGTAGAAATCTGCCGCTTGAAACCGGTTTTATAATAGACCAGTGTTCTTGTCTGAAATGAGCACCTAAGTGTCTTTTGTGTTTTATTAAGATTTCGTACATACTGCTGTTACCTCGGAAGTGTAGAAATCTGCCGCTTGAAACCGGTTTTATAATAGACCAGTGTTCTTGTCTGAAATGAGCACCTAAGTGTCTTTTGTGTTTTATTAAGATTTCGTACATACTGCTGTTACCTCGGAAGTGTAGAAATCTGCCGCTTGAAACCGGTTTTATAATAGACCAGTGTTCTTGTCTGAAATGAGCACCTAAGTGTCTTTTGTGTTTTATTAAGATTTCGTACATACTGCTGTTACCTCGGAAGTGTAGAAATCTGCCGCTTGAAACCGGTTTTATAATAGACCAGTGTTCTTGTCTGAAATGAGCACCTAAGTGTCTTTTGTGTTTTATTAAGATTTCGTACATACTGCTGTTACCTCGGAAGTGTAGAAATCTGCCGCTTGAAACCGGTTTTATAATAGACCAGTGTTCTTGTCTGAAATGAGCACCTAAGTGTCTTTTGTGTTTTATTAAGATTTCGTACATACTGCTGTTACCTCGGAAGTGTAGAAATCTGCCGCTTGAAACCGGTTTTATAATAGACCAGTGTTCTTGTCTGAAATGAGCACCTAAGTGTCTTTTGTGTTTTATTAAGATTTCGTACATACTGCTGTTACCTCGGAAGTGTAGAAATCTGCCGCTTGAAACCGGTTTTATAATAGACCAGTGTTCTTGTCTGAAATGAGCACCTAAGTGTCTTTTGTGTTTTATTAAGATTTCGTACATACTGCTGTTACCTCGGAAGTGTAGAAATCTGCCGCTTGAAACCGGTTTTATAATAGACCAGTGTTCTTGTCTGAAATGAGCACCTAAGTGTCTTTTGTGTTTTATTAAGATTTCGTACATACTGCTGTTACCTCGGAAGTGTAGAAATCTGCCGCTTGAAACCGGTTTTATAATAGACCAGTGTTCTTGTCTGAAATGAGCACCTAAGTGTCTTTTGTGTTTTATTAAGATTTCGTACATACTGCTGTTACCTCGGAAGTGTAGAAATCTGCCGCTTGAAACCGGTTTTATAATAGACCAGTGTTCTTGTCTGAAATGAGCACCTAAGTGTCTTTTGTGTTATATTAAGATTTCGTACATACTGCTGTTACCTCGGAAGTGTAGAAATCTGCCGTTTGAAACCGGTTTTATAATAGACCAGTGTTCTTGTGTGAAATGAGCACCTAAGTGTCTTTTGTGTATTATTAAGATTTCGTACATACTGCTGTTACCTCGGAAGTGTAGAAATCTGCCGTTTGAAACCGGTTTTATAATAGACCAGTGTTCTTGTGTGAAATGAGCACCTAAGTGTCTTTTGTGTATTATTAAGATTTCGTACATACTGCTGTTACCTCGGAAGTGTAGAAATCTGCCGTTTGAAACCGGTTTTATAATAGACCAGTGTTCTTGTCTGAAATGAGCACCTAAGTGTCTTTTGTGTTTTATTAAGATTTCGTACATATTGCTGTTACCTCGGAAGTGTAGAAATCTGCCGTTTGAAACCGGTTTTATAATAGACCAGTGTTCTTGTCTGAAATGAGCACCTAAGTGTCTTTTGTGTATTATTAAGATTTCGTACATACTGCTGTTACCTCGGAAGTGTAGAAATCTGCCGCTTGAAACCGGTTTTATAATAGACCAGTGTTCTTATCTGAAATGAGCACCTAAGTGTCTTTTGTGTATTATTAAGATTTCGTACATACTGCTGTTACCTCGGAAGTGTAGAAATCTGCCGTTTGAAACCGGTTTTATAATAGACCAGTGTTCTTGTCTGAAATGAGCACCTAAGTGTCTTTTGTGTATTATTAAGATTTCGTACATACTGCTGTTACCTCGGAAATGCAGAAATCTGTCGTTTGAAACCGTTTTTATAATAGACCATTGCTCTTGTTTGAAAGCAGCACCTACTGTAATTGTCTTTTGTCTATTATTGAGATATCATACATACTGCTGTTACCCCAGAAGTGTAGAAATCGGCTGTTTGAAATCGATTTTGTAATAGACCAGTGCTCTTGTCTGAAAGCAGCCATTAAGTGTCTTTTGTGTGTTATTGAGATTTCTCCGCATTTATTATAAGTGAATATAGATAGAGATATAAAGAGTGAGACTATAGATTATGGAAAGTATTGTGTAAAGTAAAACTTGCATGATACGAATTTATTGCACAGTGTAGAAAATGCATAAAGTAAAACCTGCTTGATACCGACTTCTTGCTCTAAGCGACATGTTGCAAA
>NC_090739.1:47638631-47643631 GCF_036898095.1 Palaemon carinicauda
TATACAGAAAATTTCGTATCTATTATTCACGACTATATTCATCCCCCTCTACATAGAAAAGTGTACTGTTTCACTATGACAAGGTAATGGCAATTTTCTTTTTTATTTATCTCGAGTATTTATAGCAAAAAACCTAAATATCGGCATTCCTTTCAATTTTGCAAATGTTTTCAATAAGATAAAAAATACATTAGATAAAATTTACTTTAATTAGCAGCGGTCTAGCATAATTTCCATTCAATTGTAAGACTTCAACTAGTTTGTGATTTTATGAAAACATTAACAAAAATAGTTCATGTTTTCTTCCCGTATTGAATTCACAATACAGCTTTTCACGGGGCCGCTAATATAACTGGAGTTCTTTTTCGCAACTTGTGCGCTTGGAATTATTTCCATGAATGATTTTGCGAATAACAAAATGAAAATCGCTAATGGAACTCGCAAATACTGCTTAAAAGAGTTGATTGTAACCAAAAGTGTGCTTTACAATAGACATCAGTAAACACCTAAAAACAGCTGTCGATCGTGGCACAGCATAGAAAAGGACATTGGCATGTGTGAGGAGGTAATACTCTTCTGATTAGACTGTTGCCGTCGAATGAATATTAAAATTAGGTTTTGAGTAAAATCCCTTTAGAATATTGTTGGCATTCGATTTTGTATAAACCCTTCCTTGAAATTTATATAGAAATTGCATCATATACCTGATGGCCTTAGTAAGGACATTAAATTCATCGTCTCTGTTTTCTTTTGCATTGGTAAACTATATTAGGGTCTGATGAAAGGTTATGCATTTATTTACTTGCGGAATTTAGTCTCAGAAAAGGTGATCCATTTCCTTTTAAAGTATTAATGTTCGCCCAAATCTCTTGGACTGCCTAAACGGAAAAAGCTCCCATAAACATCGTATAATAAGAAACGATCCTACATATGCATGGACGCAATTTTTACTAAAATGGAA
The DNA here is from genome assembly GCF_036898095.1 of Palaemon carinicauda. Classification (NCBI taxonomy): domain Eukaryota; kingdom Metazoa; phylum Arthropoda; class Malacostraca; order Decapoda; family Palaemonidae; genus Palaemon; species Palaemon carinicauda. Next base: position 47,639,593 of record NC_090739.1, read on the forward strand.
TAACGAAATTTTAAGTCCAACCTGATGAAGCAAAATTTTCCACTTCTTGTACATTTACTTTAAAACACATCCCGTGTTTTTACCCCATTTATATCTAGTTCTAGTCTAGATACACTATGTAGAATTCATATGATAATGTGATTCTGTTTTGTGATCGATGCTTTAACAAATTTGACTAGATACTCGAAATATTTCCCTTGATTTTGGGTATATTTTTCTCTATTACGGTGGCAAATACTAAGCAACGTGTGTGGTGTAATGATTAACACATAGTTATATATATATATATATATATATATATATATATATATATATATATATATATATATATATATACTTATTTTTATATAGGCATACACACACACACGCATATATATATATATATATATATATATATATATATATATATATATATGTATATATATGTATACATATATAACTATGTAAATATATGTAACTATATATACATGCATACAGTATATGATATGTATTTTGTATATATGTATATACCTATATATGATTTATATATGATACATGCATAAAAATATATGTATGTACTTTATGTGTGCATATGTGTATATATGTATACACATATATAGATATATTTTTTATATACATATGTATGCCAATATTTACTGAAAATATAATCTTCGTCACCTCGGCCTAACGATATGAATGTCCCTGAGGGTGTGGGGGGGGGGGACTCTAACCTTTGTTTTTTTCTGTTCTTCCATTTCCTTACCTATCCACTTTGCGAGAGAGAGAGAGAGAGAGAGAGAGAGAGAGAGAGAGAGAGAGAGAGAGAGAGAGAGAGAGAGAGAGAGAGAGAAATGAAGTGTGCATGCAAAGTTAGAATGTTTAAAGAGAGAGAGATACTACTTCATTTAAACATTGCTCACAGTATAAACACTTCAAGGATGACACATTTTCTAACTCATAGAGTTACTCATTCTTTTTACCATGCTTCAATGTTGTTTGCGCAAAGTGGAGTGCCTCCAATAATTTGTATATCCTTTAGTTTATAACTGTGCAAGTTTTTCCTTTTACCAAGAGTACCCATGTTATTGGTATGTATTTACGTATCATATTTAGGACATGTTTAGCAACTGGTGTTTCCTTCCTTACGAGCATTCGTGATATGAAATAAACTGCAATTTCAGTAGTTGCTGGAGTAAAGTGAAAAAAAAGGATTACTTAGAAAATAGAAATCTCTTCCAATGAAAAATTGAAATATATTATGACTTAAAGTAGAATTTTAAGCTATTATGGCTAGATCCTTCAAGAAGTTTACAAGTACATATAATTTTATCTCTATCATTGGGTTACAAGAGATTACAGTTTCGCATTTTAATATTTTGACAGAATTTAGCCTTTAACTTTTGAAATGTATTACTTAACAAAACAAATTCTATTAGATAAATGTAATCGGTATGTTTTGTTACCTTTGTTTTTCTGATTCTTGATTGGTAAATTGTTACTCTCCTTTCGAATGGCTGTATGATCTGCCTTGGCAATGTTATATCTACCAACATGAAAATGTTTGAGAATTGTTAAGTACGTATTTTTTTGGCTCATAATGGAAACCTGGTAAAGATGTTTCGACACAGATCTTCGAGAAGATTTGGGTGCTCTAATAGGTACATAATTGATGTGTGCATATGAGGTTTTTGTGACATGAACACTTTATCAGAGCCACCCATAGATAATTAATTACAAGATTTTGTTGGACCGTCAATTACAAGATGTTGTGATGATAATCAGATAAAAGAAGTTATGAAACTGCGCAATGTATATCAAACATATACATTACAAATAGCTGCACAAAAATCCTATAATTTCATCATCGTAATTGGCATATCATTGAAGAATTCATTAACTTCTCTCTAATCAGAATCTGCTTTACCATCATACAATTTTAGAAGACAAATGATAACATTTGTCTGTTATAGCTTCTTTATATCAAAATACGTTCTCAAGAAAGCCATCTGTCTTGTGCTATTTCTCAGTTATCTCGTCTGGTTAAACAGAAATCTGTTTGCAGTAGTTCTATATTATCTTGAACAACGTGAAAACCATATACCTATTTATGTTTTAATTGCTTTCTTTTCTTACTTGATTTAAGTTATAAAACAAGATTTCCTAGAAAGACGCTCCTCCGAAAGGGGGAAGTATTTTCACAAATGCTAATTGGTTGCAGGCTTGTTCGTTTTTTATTATGACCCAAGATTGGTCGGAAACGGGGATCGGACTTTTAAGGTCTTCATATCTACTTGATGCATTTAGATGAGAATTACCGTATTATGTTTAGTAATTGCAGTTTTCAACATAATACATTTTCACCTTACGTAAACGGAGAACAGATTTCGCTGTTCTTAGCTGTTCATCTCGGAATTACTTATTCTGTTAGCTTCGAAATGGAATATGGATACCAAATCCAAGGATACGAAGCCTTATATCCATTTAGAAAACATATAAAAGCTTTTAACATGGACTTCCTTTTCCCATAAGTGCGCTCTATATTACAAAAATAAATACTAATCATAATGTACTATTGTACCTGAGATGAAAAAAATTAAATATTAAGTTAAAGCTTAGAACCTAAACTTCTGAGCGTGAATATTGCACTGCTCAGTAAATGAAACGGTTTGCCAGCTGGCGGTAGTAGTGGAAGTCAGCAGGTGAGGATAAATGATAATGAAGGGGAGGTCGACATAATTTATGGCAATGGAGAGAGAGAGAGAGAGAGAAAGAGAGAGAGAGAGAGAGAGAGAGAGAGAGAGAGAGAGAGAGAGAGAGAGAGAGAGAGAGAGTTATAACCTAAAGCGATTAGGAAATACCGGATGATTTATCTTGAATCCTTGTCCGAAATTTGACTGCAAAACACGGGGAATTATTCTATTTTCAAAGGCACTTGACGCTTCGAATAATTTTACGGTAACCTGATTTAGTTTTTAAACTAACAAAGAGGATATATCTGGTCTGTCCCGTCCACATGTCTGACTGTGAAGTTCTTTACAAAATTACAACTTCTCGTGACTAATGGGTACGGCCCATTCATTAGTGAAATATTTTTATTTTGCAAACTCCCGTATTATGTAAGGAATCTTTGCTTTGCATATACTAAATGATTCAAGCTAAAGTTCAATGCACACGGCGTAACGGAACATAAAAGTGAACGGAGGGAAAGTCTCAATTGTTGGAGACTGTCACCCTTGCTGGAAATTGGACTGCTAATTTAAGGTCCGAATTGCAGCCAAATGTAGTCAGTTTAAGAGAGTAACAGGCTTAAAGTTGTAGTAACACACTATTTATTGTTGAACTTGAAAACATAAATAATATTGTATGACAGAATGTTGTTTTTATAAGTTTGATTGGATTATTTTCTCATTCTTCACACTCTCTCGTCACTGAGATCATTCATAATTGCTATCTTTGGTGTTGACGGTTCTCCTCTTTCAGTAAACTGTCCTTGTCATGTATATTGCTTTGCGGTTAACCTATGAATTAAACTTAGCTTTTTTATGTAAAATAAGTTTTTTTTTTTTTTGCATCATTATGTGTGAAACAACAAAATTGTTGCTGCATTTTCCATTGCCAAAGAAATAATTTCTTATTCTAAATAAAACTTCCATAGTTACCTCCGTCAAGGAAGCTGATTTGTGTCTGTTTCTCAGTGAACAGGATTACGTCAAAACTACTCGACGGATTTCGACGAAATTCTCGCCACATATAGAGGTTAGGTCATGGACGACCCCATTGAATTTTGGATATGATCCGGATCCAGATTCTAGATCCGGATTTTCATTTTTCGCCATGTTAAGATAACGTGAAAACAAATTGACTGAATGAAGAAATTTCCACCACAGATAGATCATAGGCCATTGGCGACTCCATTAACTTTTGGAGATAATCTGGTTCCAGATACGGATTTGCAATTTTCGCAATTTTAATCATTATGTCAAAAATTGACGTATTTGTACAAAATTGTCACCACAGACAGATATTAGGGCAAGGACGACTCTTAAGAAGTTTTGATGAT
>NC_090739.1:47648631-47668631 GCF_036898095.1 Palaemon carinicauda
ATTCGTGTCAAAATTTGGAGGGTTTTTAATCTGAGAGCTGTAGCCTACTGAACTCATTCCATTTACGCATACGCACAAGGTTACGTGTTCTTAACGAGTTTAGAAACTTTATGTTGTGCGTGTGTGTGAATGTGTGATGTGTGTGAGTGCATTCAATTATTCAAGTGTAACAATTTTTGACGTGAATTTTCTTTCTTAATGAAAACCATTCCTATCTGTCGTCATCTACTAATATGTTTACTTCAATAAGAAAACCATTTCTTTTTTGATAGGGTTTCCTTTCTTGTGAGTACGTTTTATAATTTCTTCTTGCCTAGCTTAAAGATTAAAGACAAACGGTAAAAAAGCACTCCGTGTCCCTCTGCAAATATACCTATTTAATTAAATGATATAGAACAGTGCACACATGAATAACGGGATATCGTGGAAAAAAGAATACCATGTTAAGGGTGAACTCTTGACATTTTATTTCTTAAGTTTTATGACTCTCCTCCCTTGTGGCGTGATTATTGCTTCGCCTGCTCTTTGGACCGTTGTTTTTTTTTTCTTTAACTTACAGATTCCTAAACACTGTGATCAGTCTTTCGGTATATTCACCAGATTTTGATTTATATTCTAACTTCTCTTTCCATTTCGAATTTTAACATATTGGCTTTAATTTTGGTATAGGTATGTTAATGGCTGTAGCTCATCAATTTTTATGGCTTTCTACCCCTAAAGGCTCCAACACATTTTTGCATTTCTTTTTGTGTGGTATAAATTTTCATTCTGTAATGATTTCTTAAAGTTGAGATAACATTTAAACCACACCTCTCAGTTCAGTGTTATTTTGACTATTCCCGTTACCATTTTTACGCTTACAACTACTGTAGTGTTAGAATTTTCTCCATGAAAAAAAGTTTATAGATTTGTACCAGTTTTAGGTTCATTGTTTTCATACAATTCCCAGGAGTATACATTGATTTTTTTTCTGTGTCCCACTTTTCAAGGAAGCACATGTATTGGATGTTTTCACCCAAAGGAAAAAGGAAAAATAAAGATTTTGCATCCTTGCTGCATATGAAAGGAATCCAACCCAATCAAATACGTTTTTCTTATATTTTTTTTTATTATACTATCGGCCCCCAAATATGCATCGTCATTATGTTAATTGACACTTCTCTTTATAATAGTTTTCTGGTCAATACGTCCTGTCATGATTCAAAGTAAATCGTAAAAAATGTTGTGTAGCGTCATTTATTTTCTTATTGTATATTTTAATAGCATTGATTCCTAACTCGACCACAATTCCAGTGCTACTTGAAATTCACTTTGACGTTTCTGGGTCGTGTTTCAGTGTTCTCCTTCTCTCCTTTAATCAACATTTTGCAGAACCTTTAAATGGTCTTATAGTCTTTTCACTTAATTATCTTCTTTGACAAAGATTACATTTGAAGCTATTTTTAAATCTGTTGCTACGGCTTTTTATGTGGACTCATTACTCCTTAAAAGTTTTAATTGTAAGAAGTTTTAATGCATTTCACTCATAATATCTTGTCTTTTTGATATGCTGCCTTTCAGTTTTCCTATAATACTGTATTATTCTGTTTGATTTATAGGTCCTTGATATTGTTCATTAGATCTAATATATTATGTAACAATGCCTTGTTTCTAAACTTCCACAGTCTTGTTTATTTCTTCCAAAATGAATGGTCTTATGATATAAAACTGGGTCAATCCTACCTTTGATTTTACCATATGTCATTTTAAACGAGTCATTAATTTCTCGTGTCTTGTTTAACTGCTATCCCATCATTCACATCTGTCTCTTCATAAATAATGGAACGCTTCCTTCAGCTTCCCCTTTACTTATCGAAGAATTCCTTCATCAGAGTTTCGTTGAATGAATTTATGATACTTCGTAAATTTATTGTTTTGTTTCTTCATTATTAATCACGTCTGCTGAGAAGCGATTTCCTGGGAAGGAATAGTTTTCATGTACATAGAAGTACTAAAGAAATCATTGCAGTGATAATTATATGGGCATAATTTAATGCTAAGACAAGAAAGGGTGTGTGAGCTCGATTTGGATTTGATTTAGAGATAGGGGTCTAACAGATCAGTTCGTTTTTGTCTTTTTTTAAAAAACGTTTTGATTTGACCAGTCTTTGTTTGAGGAATCATTATTTTTTTATGCTACACCAAATGCGGAATTTCCAATATTTCATATTTCAGGTCCTTATCTACATTCACGGCTTGTTTTCAATTTACATTTGTCTCCAAAAATTATATTTTGAGCATTAAAGGCATTAATATTATAAGATAGATTTATGATTTTGTGAACAGTTTACGTAATTCATTTCCGAAATCTTGAATAGATGCAATTTTTAAGTGAAATCTCATTTATAATTATAAAGAAATTGGGTTGTTTGTTAACAATCCCTCGGCTATTAGATATTAGAACCCTTGGCGCTTTCTTTCTTTTTCCGGTACTGTTTCAAAGTTTGTTTCCAGAATTCATACCAAACTTCTTGTTTTGGTCTTTGAAATACTTTCTCTAAGGCGTCTTCAACTACTACACTTTTTGCTTCGACGATCGTATAAACAGATCAAATATATAAATTTCTAGAGCACAATAAAAGATTGTTTTCATTCGTTTTATTTATGATTACTTTCATTAAGTATTTAATTAATGTATTTATTAAGGTATTTATTAACTGTCTCCCTGTTGTTTTGTGTATATTATCATGATATTTCCTAATTTTAATCCAATTGAAGAAGTGATTTAATAGCTCAGTATCGTGCTTATATTCTGTACCTTCCTAAAGCAACCTATATTTTCAGCATCTTTATATAAGATCTATATCAAGGGAATAAAACTTTCTTCAAAACCGAGTTATGTCCCATTGCTTTTAAAAAAGTCATGATTAACACGATGTAAATATTTTGGCAAATCTTAAGTTTATATATTCTACTTTTCTATTTTTATTATAATAGCATATATTACCATAGTAACTCGCATAATTAAACTACAATACCATAAGTCTATTAAGAAATGTGATACTAGTTTAAATCTGGTAGTTATTATTTCTACAATTTTTAATTAAATCCATGATTTTTTTAACACTGTTATAGGTACGGGAACTTAATCCCAATCTCTTTTTTGTTTGAAAGTAATTACCCCCTTTCTGAAGTTTAAACTGGCCTTATTCATACATAGAAGTTTGATTAGGCTCGCTGTATAGTTTTTTTATATCCTTCCAAAAAGCTTTATAAAATTCCCCGATGGACTGCAGACATTAAATTCCGTCACTTTTGTTCTTAATAGGTAATTTACTTTTTTTGGACAAATACATTAATAGATAATCATTGACAATATACTTTATAGATATAAAAAGTTGTGTTATCGTTTTTATATTTTTTGCTTTTACTCAGCTTGTCTTTTATATTTATTTTATACTTATAAAGTTTTATAAGGATTATTGTTTTTAATGCAATCAATAAAATCTCCTTATAAATGAAATCAGAATATGATGCTTTACTTGAATAGAAATTTATTTTGCATTAATGTATTTCTTTGAAGTATCAGATACTATAAGATACTTATTTGAAGCATCATTTGTCTTACATAATTAATGCCACCCAATGAATTAGTATATAGGAAGATTGAAGACTTTTATGCGATATATACAATTCTCAAAGAAATACACAATTCTTGGCATAAACTCGATATGTATTTGCCTTCGGGTTTCCTTATAGCTTGATTCCAGTGGAAGTTAATGCTTTTAGTAACACGAGCAGTGAAAATAACGCATGGAAAAGTGTCCGTGAATGAGGCTGGAGCCGAGGAGTGGGCCAGACGCTTGTTCGGAGAGAGGGAGAAAAAGGAGAAGTAAAAGGCCTAAGTGGGTGTGGAGAGATCAACAAGAGAGAGGAGAGTGGAGTGGAGGACGAGAAAGACACGAGGAGGAGGCTAGTAAAGACTTCATTCAGAGGATCGTACAATCAATCTCTCTCTCTCTCTCTCTCTCTCTCTCTCTCTCTCTCTCTCTCTCTCTCTCTCTCTCTCTCGAAGCGAGAGAATTGGTTATCCTGGCAATGGATTGAATACTATACATCTTTTTCATTCACGAGTTTTGTGAAATAATTTACAATTTTAATAACAATAGTTACGTCCATAATTTTCCCCAGTTTCATGAAAGGCTATACAATGATGAAATGTATGTAAAGAAAAAACCTTCAGCTGAGGAGAATGCTACTGTAAGTGTTACTGGTATTTTTAATTTTCACGGGATAAATCATTTGGATTGGGCTTCTTAAGCAAGAATGATTTGCTTATAACCTTTCAAGTTTAAATAAATCTTCTTGTCAAAGAAGTAGATGGTGATAATGCGTGCTTAGATATCAAATATCTCGTTCTATTTTTTTCCACACCTTCCCATCAAACCGATAACTTAAAAAAGAAAATTTATAAAACAGTGAATATAATTTTTGAATAAATATAGTATCTAATAAAAGCCACTCTTGTTCGTCGATAATAATGGTTACCATAATTACATGTTGGTCTTTACCTCTACACAATCATTATCGATTTAGCTTCAGTAGGGAAAGCGAAAGAAGGTTACATAGAAAAATAGGATTTTTGGTGTGATCTTTTTCTTGCATTTTAGGGTAAACGTGGCAATAGTGACACGATTAAATGAATGATCATTTTTAGTTGTTTCAGAGAGTCGACCACATTTTATTTTTATTTTATTTTGGTGAAATTTTATACCGAAGAACGAACATTGGATTGAAAGGTAATTTTAGAAAACATTGATAAATTCCTCCTTGTTGATTAGAAATGCAAGTAATGCTATTGGTGGTCGACGGTAATGGATCATTAAATTATACACACACAAACACGCATATATATATATATATATATATATATATATATATATATATATATATATATATATATATGTCTAACAAGTCCATTTGAGACGGTTTGAAGTATACAATATTTCCCTGGCACATATGAAAGCAAAATGTCATGAAGTTATTGCAAGGCATAGGAAAATTGGACGACCTTTCAACCAAATCAGTAACAGTGTAAAATTGACCTGATGTTACTGATGTAGAAATTAGTAAACATGCGATTTACCTGTTTTGCTGTAAAGAGAGAGAAAAGTTGATTCTCAATTTATTGTATTTAATCTTGTCGAGTTCATGATTTGCAGTTAGAATGAAAATCAAGCCATCTCCATCATTGCAGCTAAATGGGATGTATGTAAAATTTTGCAGTTTTATAATGATTTTATCCCTGATACTTGAGGTTTTATTTTTTTTTTTCAAATAAGCAGCATATTTTCTTTTATATCGAATTCACTCTACCAAAGGGTTGCAGGCCCAAAGGTAAATTGCCTTTTTGATAATGACTTCAGAAAACTTCATATTGTGAAGATGAATGCTGGATACCAGGGTTTGGCCTCTTTTCAGTGATAACTCTTTGCATAATGATCGGGTGTTAATTCTTCCAATTGTCACTTGATAAGATTATATATTTGTACAAAAATTTAATTGGTGTATTTGACGTGTTCTCTATAGTTGAAATATTAAAAGATTTATACATTAGTATTTGTAATACTATCAAAGAATTTAGAATAAATCAAAGGGTGAGGGACTGGTGTAAAGAGTAGTTTTCCGAAGTGTTGAAGAGAAATTTAAAGCAAGGTGAAGGATACTTACCTTGGTGTCAGGAAAGTTGAATGATTTGGAAAGGAATAGAGATGTGTTCTTCCCTTGTAGAAGAAAAATATATTTTGTCAAAGTAGCGACGAACAAACGGCAGCCGAAAATTCCTAGGAGTATGTGATGCTCTTCTTACAGTTTCTAATGGCGTATAGAAATCTCTTGATGGTGACCAGGAAGTTCGTATGATTGCTTTTGACCACGTTAGTCATGAGGACTTTGTTTTAGAATTAAACAGATGGGAGTAGGCGAGTCTTTTCTTAGCATCATTATTGAATTTTTAAGCGATATACAGTATTGCATAGTAGAAGTTGTTTATGAGCACCATAATGGCACTGAGAATGTATTATCCGATTTTTCACTGGCCAGCGTCTTCGGCCCATTAATTTTCTTATAAACGCAAAAGTGGTTTGGCCAAGAAAATAAGCTTTTTATATATGCAGATGATAATCTCCCGAATATATACCTGTGGTTGTTGAACCTCTTATGAGAGATCTAGCTAAGAGTAGCGCATTGTGCAAATTATGAGGATAATGTTGAACCCTAACAAAACTTAAACTATGATTGTAGGTAGGTAGAGGTCAGTGGCGCCTCAACATCGAAATCTTTAAATTGGTAATGTTTCTTTAACTATATACACCACGGGCTGCATAATTGGAAGAGCACGTGCCCAACCACAAGGGCCAGGCAATCTATAACAGCTACATACAAATTATAAATATGGGCGTTCATTGAAAGGTAATGTGGGGAAACACATTCGGTCTATTTCTTCTTCCAATGCACAAAAATAATTGGTTTATTGCGAATCTCCTGAGATTTTTGGTGCTCAATCTATACAAAAGAAAAATTTGAATTTTTTCATTCTATTTTGTTCGAGTATTGATATCCTGTCTGATCTCCAACTGCTGACAGTCATTTTAATTTGTTGGACATAAACTACCGGTCTTTTAAATTCCTTATCCCTGTTCCTGATATAAATCCTTGACATCATCGTTCAGTTCATTTTTTATGCATATTGCATATGATTTTTAATAATTATTACCACCATTTGCACTCTGATTTTCCCAGACTCGACCATATAGTCCGTAACACCAGATTAATTTTAACAGTATTGCATTTTCCTCCTTAAGGTTCAACAGTAAGCAGCATTCTAGAAGTTTTATTGTAGATATGATCAAATTATGGAATGATTTTTCTAATCCGGAGGTTGAATCGGTGGAATCTCAGAAGTTCATACTTGTTGACGATATTATTTTATGTTGAACAGACTGACGCTTAAGTATCGTTTTATAGTTTATATATGAATGATCTCTTTTAACGTTGTTTCTGGTCTTAATATATTCTATATTTTTTCTTATTTCTCATACTGTATATACTGTAATTAGTTCGTTATTTGATGTGTTTTAATATCAAAGAATACCAGTGTATTAATTACCAATTGACAAATCATTAACAATAACAAACAAATACGATAATATTTTTTTTCTGCATGAATCATGTCTTGGCCTTAGGTCAATAATAAATACAGAGCCACCACGATGAAATGAAGGCCAGTGGATTGATTGCTGACTTAATATATCACTCTCCTTCCTATTTGTGTGTGTGAGAGAGAGAGAGAGAGAGAGAGAGAGAGGGGGGGAGGGGGGGGGGGGGCTGACGAGCGTAATTTAAAGATTTGTTAACATTCTTATCTGCCTTCATTAATTGAAGACGGCAAATTTATCGACTGACTTGTTACTTGGTGTGCGTCAGGGGTTAGAAATCAATGTCAGGAATTGTATTGTTTGGAGGAATCCTTTGTTGTCTAGTGGTGCAACCCTTTGTGATTTCGTCAGTGCACCAGTTTGTTCAAACAGTATGACAAAAAGAAATAAGACCATTTCTTATGGATTTCTGCTAACGATGGTGAAAATATTTCAGTATTAAGCTGTGCAAAAGTAAGGTAAATGTGTTTTACATAATAATGTTGAGGTAGTTTCGCCACTTTTGGGTAATACTTTATAGCCACTGTCACGTCACCAGCACTTTAATTTCTAATAATACGTAAAAGTAACATGAATTTCCTTTAACGGTTTGAGTTACCAAATCAGGCATAAACTGTGCTTGCTAAAAAAAAATATTTTTTTTTGTCTTTTTAGCCAATTAGCAGAGAGAGAGAGAGAGAGAGAGAGAGAGAGAGAGAGAGAGAGAGAGAGAGAGAGAGAGAGAGAGAGAGAGAGAGCAGGCGATTGTTGAAGTGGCAGTTGTTCGTCATCCCTCAGACGCCTGGGGTTGGTGTCAGCCTTTTCACCTGTCGCCAAGGAAAGGACCCTCATGGCCTCGTGGAGCGATACGCCTTTCCCTTCTTCCACGTGGAATCTAAATAATCCAACTGCGATAGAATAGCGGTAGTTGCCACCCGAATGTTAAGGCCTAGCTGTCGAAGGGTAAAGGTCCGCGAACGTGTCTAGTGATAAGTAACTAGAACTGTTGACTATGAACATTATAAGAATCGTTTAACTGTCTACAGTCTCTCTCGGCACCTGCGTAAGATTGAATTACCAAATGTTATTTATGATTGGAATGATTATTTTATGAAAAGGATTATCAGGCTCTTACGTATCTTTCAGTGCTAAACATTTTACTCGGTAAACGTTTGTACCTGCGAAACCTCTTCGTTAAAGACCAGAAAAGAAAAGACAAAGTAATAAACCTAAAAAACTTAACAACCCTTCTGATTCCTTTGGAGAATATTTTTCTTTATGATAGCCCGTCTTCTTTGTATTGTGGCATTTATTTGCAGCACTCAGGAACATAAAGTGAGTCAAGATTTTGAAGGGTGGTAACGCCACATAACTATTTTAGAAATATGTTTTTTTGTATTATTTATTCAAGAATATATATAAGGAAATGAGTAAAGAACTGGCATATAATGTTGATTCAGTCATATATTGATAAACACCCTTTCTGGAAGGCGTTTTTGAATTGGTGAAGTTCTCTCTTTTTCGCTGACTTTGTGGTTTTGCCGGTTGTAGGAAATAATTACTAATTGCATTGAGCTACGGATTGGAAAAAAAGGCCCAAATTTAGTGGTAGTTTGTTTTATAGTATAAATTTGTAAAATGGAATAATATGGACAGGGCAATCAAAGAAAAATAAAAATATTACAAAATGAGAAACCTACAGTTTGGAGGTTTTTGTTGAAAAGTTAACTAGAGCATTTGGTTCTTTTTTTCCTTTTTTTAGTCATTCTTCTTTTCAAAATTATGATCGAAAGCCAACTACCTTTCTGTAAGCGAGATGTCATCTCAAAGCATGAACATACTGTATGAATCATACTGTATATTTCAATATCCATAAGCGCTAGTGTAAAACTCAATTGTATTAAAATATTTCTGTATAAATTTTTCTGCCTTCTAACTGATTACATTAAAATATAAAAAAATGTATAAAGTACAAAACTAAAATATTCTCTATAACCCCAAAATCCTTTGAAAAAAAAGGTTCATATATAACTCGTAAAATTAATTGTGTTAAAGATAGAAGTTGATGTTGAAATTTCAACGGAAACGAATATCCCATATTGTGTTTAAAGGGAAATGTTAGCATGCCTTTTAGGTTAGATTGTTTTAAGCACAAAAGAAGGTTTAACATCAAACTTTAATTACAAATTCTGATCGTTCTTGCAGCTAATGCAACGTATGTTGGTATGTTTGACATCTCTTTCTGTTGTTGGATTATTTCATCAACGTTTGGAACTAATTAAAAAAGTACCCCTGCCATATTTATTTAAATTTTGACAAGTAATCAAATTATAACTTACACTGGTTAAACAGATGAAATCACACCTTTTCAACTAGTGACACGAATTACTCCAAGAGCTCTGTTTCTCGTAGAGCATCAATCTTCATATGCTTTCTCCTTTAATACTTTTCCTATACAACATTCAAATACAATGTATCACCTCTAAAGAAATCTCGATGCCAGTCACGTTTTTGTGTCGTTTAAGAGTTCTGAAGTTCTGGCGATATGCGCCTCCCATGATTTGGTTATTGATTTCATTGCCAGTGAAAGCGTTCAATGGCACCTGTGGGGGAGAGAGTCAAAACAGAAGCTGAACAATATGCCTTGTTACACAGTAGTTCACTCGCCTAAGGTGTAGGGCTGCGCTTGATAAATTGCTTAGCATTTGATTGATAAAGCTTTGTACGACTGTTGTAATAATTTTATTTGCACCTCAAAGTAGCTGAGTAAATAACCTTACTGGTGACAAATCATTTACTCTTAGGGCACTAGCCACCCGTTGAGATACTTCCGCTAGAGAGTTATGGGGTACTTTGACTGGCAGGTAGTACTTCAGTGGATCCTTCTCTCTGGTTACGGTTCATTTTCTCTTTACGTCCACACACACGGAATAGTCTGTAGCTATTCTTTACATATTTTCCTCTTTCCTCATGCACCTGACAACACTAAACAATTTTCTTTCACCCAAGGGGTTACTGCACTGTAACTGTTCAGTGACCACTTTCATCTTGGTAAGGACAGGAGAAACTCTTCAGCTATGGTGAGCAGCTCTTTTAGGAGGACACTCCAAAACGAAACCAGTGTTCTTTAGTCTTGGATAGTGCCATAGCCTCTGTATCATGGTCTTTCACTGTCTTGGGTTAGAGTTCTCTTGCTTGAGGATTCACTTGAGCACACACTGCTATCTTATTTCTCTTCCTCTTGTTTTGTTAAAGTTCTGTAGTTTATATAGGAGATATTCATTTTAATATTACTGTTCTTAAAATATTTTCTTTTTTCTTGTATCCTTTCCTCGGTGGTCTGTTTTCCTTGTTGGAGCCCCTGGGCTTATGGCATCCTGCTTTTCCAACTAAGGGCGATAAGGACTTGGAGTTCCCTGACAGTGGTTTAATTACTTATAGTATTGTGAAGTTTCTAGTAATGAAAAGCTCAAGATGGCATCATTCCATAAGTAAATAGATATTCGATTGGCATGCTATCCATAAGTAGTTTATTCCGCCTATTAGGAGTGGCAGTTGAGGCTGTCTTGTCATTTTAAGAATTGGCTACTTAAATTTAGTTTTTTTATGATCGCAAATATGGAATTACTCGTTCTATCCAAGTGTTCATTGTTTTGCATGAATGAAATATGCTTCATAGAAACTCAGCAAGGATATTTTTTTGTGAGTGAATAATTACGCTCTTCATTGCATGAAGAGTACAAGAAACAGTATACAGCTGTCCATCAAGAAGAAATAGTTGCCTTATGTTTGACTATTTTATGAACAATTGATGAGTGCGTGAACAGGAGAGATGAAGCTCATAAATGTCGAGTATGTCTCTCATACTCAGGCTGAAAAAGAGGCCGAATTGTAGTACTACATACTAAGAAAGCATTTATTCTATTTAGTCAACTTTGATTGATGTTATGTACAGAACAGGTTGTTTCTCCTTCCTAACGCTTTTTTTTTCAACGCTTTATTTTTCAACTGTAACTAGTCGTATAGAATTGAAACACGAACACGTGTATAGACACATAACATACATGAAGACTTTAAAAGAAATCTGCAATATATTTCTTTGTGCTTTTATTTTCGTATCATCTTTATATGGTATTTTATGAAGCTCTTTACTAAATTGTTTTCGAGAGAGAGAGAGAGAGAGAGAGAGAGAGAGAGAGAGAGAGAGAGAGAGAGAGAGAGAGAGAGAGAAAATCCCACGTAACATAAGCATAGCTAGCTATTTTATAGTCTTGCATATATTTTTTCTCTCTTTATGTATATTTGCATTTTTCAAACGGTGATATGAGTAATAAGGTTTCTTCATTATTATTCAACCGTAATCGGTTGCAAGGAACTCACACTTTTTTTGCGTTTGATTTAATTCTAAGGAAAATAAAAGACCATATACGCTTTTTGTGTTCATTTTTATAACGAGGGATTGATGTAAATATAGTCGATTTCTATAGATGTAAAAAGGTAATATAAGATAAGTCAAGAGTAATCAAACTTTATTGGAATATTAAAAGATGTTTATAGTTCCTATATCCTCTTGTAGAATGTAATCGATGGGTTTTACTATTTCTTTATCTATTACGTATCAAAATCAGCTCAAAGTATTTCGCACACATCGACATATTTGGTGCCCTATTGGCATGAATTCATTTATGCATTAGCAAATTTGCAGGTGTATATTTAGCTTAAAAACTAGTTTCTTCTTAATGTACGACTTTTTTTTCGTTTAGTTTATTAAAGGAAAATACAATGTGGAGCAATATCTAATTACCTCTTGGTGAATATTTTGGTTCTTGTTTTAATGTAAACAGTCTTTCTGTGTAGAGAACATAAAATTTATCATTCATAATGCTTTATGTGATAAAGTTTTACATTCATGATCATATATTTTATTTGTTCTTTGAACACCATTCATCCATATACCGTATATGGTTTTACTTTTTAGTGTATAAAGATTTTTTTTCGCATTCCATGAAAAATTGTAAATTTGTACAGGTAACTAAGGATGATACGATAAAGATCTACTAAGATGTAGAGAAAAGTAATTTATTGCATGTTTCGTATTTCATTGATAAATGGGGTTGTACTTCAGCCAAATCACAAAAAGGTATCAGAATGTAGTTAATTGCGATTAAAATTGAAAGACGATATTGATGTTCACGGACTTTGAAGTTTCAAATTCAGTTTTCAGTTATTGAAGATTAAAGATTTTGCGAATTCCTTACATAAATTTAGAAGTTTGAATGACTAGAAAGAACCAATCACATCCGAAAATTTGTTTATAACCTTCATTGTTCAATGATATGATTATACATGAGATGCACAGCCAACTAAACCTTAAGATATTGTTCTAAAGGTATTAAGAACAAATTATCTGTCACCGTGTCTTTACTCTGGCAAGAAAGTTCGTAGAGCAATGTCATATCGTTTGTCAAGAGTTTGCTAGAGATCCTTTTTGGACTCCTCTGTATTTTAGCAAAAGTGTAATTTTCAACCCCCCACCCACCTTCTGATGCTGCCATTACGTCTCAATTCTTAAGAGCATCCAACGCCCGTATTTTTTATCGGTAATTCTCACTAGATTTAATCGCATTAATGAAAGTAATTTTCTACGTTGTGGAGATGTATCTTTCGTTAATGATTAAATAATGTTAACGGCAACTTGAACGTCAATTTTTTTTATTTGCCTCATTTTTGTCTTTAGAAAATTTGATGGAAGATTACTCATGTCTTTGTTTGAAAACATAAAAGAAAGCAGGATTAGGAGACGTGATAGACCCATTTATGTTTCAGTTGAATTATTCGTAAACCAAATTACGAACTAGTTGCCTAATTGTTTTTTGGGAGTTATTAACAAAATAACCATTACTAAGGTAAATTGTGATCTACTGTTCATACTAACGACACGAATATCCATTCAAGCGGGATAATGCCATTCATATTACAAGTATCGTGATTTGCCGTTCCCCATCTAGTTTACCGAGATCTGTGGGGGGGGGGGGGGGGGCGATAATTTAGCAGTAATTTATAATGGTTTGTATTCCATTCAAAGTTTAAGAGTATCCATGTCATTAGCGAAAGTATTTTGATGATGCGTTTACCCGTAGTTACTCGTAATGGGCTGGGGTTAATGTAAAGTCGTTATATGAATTAATAACTCTGGTGACTATATAACTATGCGAAGTTTTATACCAGAGAAGGATTTCTGATAATATGCTTTGTTGTTTACGGACTTACCCAAGGATATAAAAGGCCATATAATGAGAGGATGGAATTTCATGGCGTCTTAAATATCTGGTGATAGCTCTTGAGGATTTAGAAATTTCGTTACGATACTCGGTGTTCTTTTGGGGAAATTGATATACCTCTTGTGGAACTTATACGTTTTTACATATTTAACTATTCTTATCAATAAGTAAATACTTAATATAATTTTTTTCAGCACTTTATACGTAATCATACTTAGATTTTAAACGATTGAAAATTCAGATTCTGTTGTTCATGAAAAAGAAGAGTACTCCTAAGGTAGAGTGAGTCTCATATTAATATCAATAGGTTTTATATATATATATATATATATATATATATATATATATATATATATATATGTATATATATATACATATATATATATATATATATATATATATATATATATATATATATATATATATATATATGTATATATATACATGTATATATATACATGTATATATATATACATATATATATATATGTATATATATATACATATATATATATATATATATATATGTATATATATATATATACATATATATATATATATATATATAGAGAGAGAGAGAGAGAGAGAGAGAGAGAGAGAGAGAGAGAGAGAGAGAGAGAGAGAGAGAGAGAGAGAGAGAGAGAGAGAGAGTACTCCTAAGGTAGAGTGAGTCTCAATAATATCAATAGGTTTTATATATATATATATATATATATATAGAGAGAGAGAGAGAGAGAGAGAGAGAGAGAGAGAGAGAGAGAGAGAGAGAGAGATTTTATATATTATGTATTCACCCATAGCTAATAGCCAAAAAGGATTTAAAATCATTAGCCGATGCGGTAAAAAAAATTTTTGCAATGAGTTTCCGCCGAGTGATTATTTAATAAGAAAATTTCCAAAATTGGTATGCTTGATTTCGCTGCGAAAATACTGGTGATCATTCACCAGATAATGAATTAATATAACGTTTAGATTCGGCGCAGCGTGAATGGAAATGTTTTTATATAGGATGTTTCATGAAAGTCATGAGCAAAACTAATATGGCGTGAGTGTGTGTGTGTGTTTGCGTATTTTTATGCATTTTATAAACATGTAAATAAGGATGTCCATGTACATTTATGTTGTATAAGCCTACATATATACATGGGTAAGTATATCTTTGTTCATGTACATTTATGTTGTATAAGCCTACATATATACATGGGTAAGTATATGTAGGTTCATGTACATTTATGCTGTATACATACATTTATACATAAATGTCTGTTTATGCTCGCAGGAATTGAAGAATTTGGTTCACATGAACCTTGCTACTGAATATAAGGGATGATAGAAACATGAAAGAGTGGAGTCACAGAATAGGTGAAATGAGAAAGGTGTCAGGTTATATGGAAAAAAAAAATAAGAGATGAAATTGCCTGCGGAAGTCAAGATGGGAATGTATAAAGGGAGAGCTGAACTAATTCTCCTTAATAAAACGATGTTTGGGTATAACTTACGATAGAAAGACTATGAGTTGAATTGATTGAGATAAATTGCTTGAGTATTATAAGTACTGTAAGAGGGATTTTTACGTAGAGAAATTTGGAGATAAGTAGTAGAATGCTTTGTGTAGGTGAAAAGTTGGTTCAGAATATTTTAAGTAGGTTTAGTCGTGTAGAAAGAATGAAAGATTGTAGATTAAGGAAAAATGTATGATTCAATATTGTTAATGGAAGGAAAAGAAGACTTACAAAAAGGTAGTATAGATGGCGTGAAAGACTATTTGATGTTTCCAAACACAATTAAAGAAATGACACCCTACATTAGTTTATCTAGCATTAGAGCTGGAGTATAGATAACGTTAGAAGCTTAAACATTCACTAATTGATTCACTGACTTCTACTAGACTAGCATTGCCATACTTCAATGTCGAAATTAAAACCTGCATACTAGATAATCCAGTAAGATCTAACACCAGTGTAACAGGCCTCTCAATAATTATGCGTCATGTAAATATAAATTAGAATAATGAAAAATAATGAGATATTTTGCTGACGCAAGACATCGTTGTGTATTTGCAAATAAACGCTTGAATTTAATGCATGTCTGGAAAGTATACTTGAAATAATGTCATATACATGCAGTTTAGGTTTTTTATTAGTGAAAGATAAAATCTGTAGTTGGTCATGCTAAAATACACTGATTTTACTAAAAAATAATAAAAAACCTCTGGAAAACATGAGATCATGAAAGCTTAATATAATTTACCAAACAAAATTTTCAATCAATGACATTCATTTCACATTATTTTTTAGAATTTTTATCACATTTCTATATGGATTTGATTTTCCGTAACGTGCTTACTTTTGCTTCTTTACGGTGTGGAGTAAATACTGGTACAGGTTTGAATTGTTTAATATTAATACCTGCAGTCTCCGGCTTCTATTTTTTTTCTTTTTTTTATACACAAGTTCAATTATTTCCGTTATTCATATTTTGCCCATTTACAAAAATATTCGGAGAGCATAGCTGGTGAAGATACAATTTCATTGATAAAGAAATTATTCAACATCTGTGTGAAGTGTTGTATCATTTACTTATTTAATTGGTATTTTTTTATATTGCGGTATAAGGTATCAGCAAATAAAATTGAATTATCTTCCTTCCCATGCTCTGAACAACGTTTTGCCAATGTTCCACTTTTTAAAATATTTTTAACTTCAGCGATCTTTCAGAGTAGACAAAAACCCAATTTTATTTTTTAATTGAGTAATCCAACTATCTAAGTTCAATAAAAGGAACTGCCAATTTTCAGTCCCTCGTCCTTTATCTAAAAATATTTGTATATATTTTTCAGAATATCGGTACATAAAAGAAGAATAATATAAGTTATAAAAGTGCCGCCAAAACACGAGAGAGGGTGGTGAATAAAAAAAAAAAGAAAAAAAAAAGAAAAAAAAAACTGTTATAACACGGAGTTTGAAATGTAAATCTTTAACTGAAAGTGGAAATAGAGAGCAAAGGAACTATTGGTACACGACCGCAGGGTGAAAACATGAACAAGGGCTCGAAAATCAAAATATGCTCGGTTGATTGAGTGAAACCGTCAGACTGAATTGACCGTACAAAGAAACTAAGAAACAATTTGGAATTGTTTGCGATCACTATGAATGCTTGTATCTCGTTGGATGTGCAAATTTAAGTCGGAATGATTTTAACATGGGCCCAACTTGCTTTTGTAGATGTAAGGTAGCGTAAGAATACAAATGTAAAATACTGTATTAATAGGCGGGAGGAATTGAATGATTGACTACTAGGTACGCTACATTATGTCAGATTACTCTATAGTAGAACTGACAAATAAGATAAGAATAGCAAAAGTACATCAGATACCAGATACGTTAGTAAAGGATATTAAGAGCTTAAAAAAAGAGGTAAAAGAAATATAGAAAAAAATAAAAGAATTAAAAACCACACAACACAATATTGAGGCTTACAATGAAAACTATGCCGGGGAAACGCAATATAAGGACAGGGTATGGTGTGAAAGGTTGTTTGAAATAAAATTTTGGGGTAACAGGAATTGAAATAATAGAAACCAACTGGTTATTAGGAAAACCAGAGGTAGGAGATACACCAAGCTAGGAAGTAGGTAGTAGGTTGGCCAGGGCACCAGCCACCCGTTGAGATATTACCGCTATAGAGTTATTGGGTCCTTTGAGTGGCCAAACAGTACTACATTGTATCCTTCTCTCTCGTTACGGCTCATTTTCTTTTTGCCTACACATGCACGAATAGTCTGTCCTATTCTCTTGTCTTCATACACCCGACAACACTGAGATTTCCAAGCAATTTTTCTTCACCCAAGGGGTTAACTACTGCACTGTAATTGTTCAGTAGCTACTTTCCTCTTGGTATGGGTAGAAGAGACTCTTTAGCTATGGTAAGCAGCTCTTCTAGGAGGACACTCCAAAATCAAACCATTGTTCTCAGGTCTTGGATAGCGCCATAACCTCTGTACCATGATCTCTTGCTTGAGGGTACATTCTGGCAAACTATTCTATCTTATTTCTGTTCTTCTTGTTTTTTTTTTAAAGTTTTATAGTGTACATGTGAAATATTTGTTGTAATGTTGTTGCGGTTCTTAAAATGTTTCATTTTAATTGGTAATAACTTCTCTTATAATTTCCTTTCCTCATTTTGATATTTTCCCCGTTGGAGCCCTTGAGCTTATAGCATTCTGCTTTTCTAACTAGATTGTAGCTTAGCAAGTAATGATACTAAAATGAGCAAAACCCTATAGGGGAACAAGGCCGGCACTGGTCAAAATGAGCAAGGAAAAATAAAAATGTGCTTTAATTAGTAAGCTGATAATCTGAAGGCTTGTTTGAAATCTTTATAGCACCAGATTTATCAAAAGAGAGAGAGAGAGAGAGAGAGAGAGAGAGAGAGAGAGAGAGAGAGAGAGAGAGAGAGCGAGAGAGAGAGAGAGTCCTAGATAAATAAGAAAAAGGGCGAAGAATTCTTTTATATATAGATAACAAATTTTACAATAGGGATAATTTTCACCAGAACTAGTAAGTAAAGTGAACATATATAACCCCAAACAAGAAGAAATCATAATAAATATGCTGAATAAAAAAAATTACACAATTACTGATGGAAAATGAGCTAAATAATTAAAGGGAAACTTGGTTTTGACAGAAACCTAATGCGGTTATAGTGAAAAGTTGTAATAAAGTACTGGTACGATTTTATTTGGGTAGAGTATTGTAATAACATGTGTTCTTTATGGAATAAATAAAAAAATCTTAGAACGATAAAAAACCTTACAAAGGAAAGAAAATGATAAAGTGTAGCCATTGTAACAGTAAGGGGTAAGATACGATGCATCTTCTATGAATGGAGGGGTGATAGATGGGAAGCTTATGTGTATGAATAGTAACCCTGCAGGAGTAAAAATGAGATATTGGCAAAGAAAACCACGGATATACGAAAAAATAGACTGTGAAAACCAGCAACAAGGTATTTGAAGGAGTTGAACATTATTATACAGCAATTCAAGGGAATGAAAAATGCGGAAATAAATGCATACGAAAAAGAAAAACACTCAAGAGAATTATAAGTGTGAAAAATGACTTGGAAAATAAAAAGGGCTTATAAGAATAACCGAAGAACAAATATAGAGCTTTGACACCTATGTGAAGAGAATTGAAATGGATTGGTTGTGGATTTCCATCCAATATGGGTCAAACCAAAAGAAAGAAAAATACATAGAGAATTAGAAATGATAGAAGTAAAAAACACTCGAGTAACTGATGCGCTGTTCCGAAGACTGAAGCCTCACCCTGAGCCATAACTATACAGGACATTAGTTAATGAAGCTTCTTAAACTAGAATACTCAGATACAAGCTGATCATAAAAAAGGGCTTTACATTTCTATAAGCAATTTACGGATTTTGGCAAAGATTCAGCAGGATTCTTGATTCATGAAAATCGCAATGCCTGATAATCTTTTAAAAATACTTTTTTAGGACTTCTTTATATCCGTCTCCACGTCGATGTTAATTTCATCTTAATTTAATCTGTACGGAACTGAGAGTATATATATGTAGATATATATATATATATATATATATATATATATATATATATGCATATATATATATATATATATATATATATATATATATATATATATATATATATATATATATACTGTATATTAGTACTTTTGAATCCAAGATATAATTTCTGGGACCATTTTTAAACAAATTCTTCTAGGTTATCTTTGTGCTCTGAAATAATTTGCAAATATCATAAACCCTTTTATATATCAGACTTTTATTTGATTCATTAGTTCTCGTATGAATATGAAAACAAAGCTGTTGTTACATTTGTTGGACAGAGATCAACAAAGCAGTCTCTTATTAAGGTGGCTTCTTGCAATACAAAAGGCTTTGTGAGTCTTGTGCTATTATCGCTAATTAATTTTCTGAGCACAAGATAAAATGAGCACCAGGTGTTCCATTCCAAAGTTCTGAAGATATCGACCTCAAGAAACCTAATTAAATCGACCTTTTCACAGTACAACAAAATCGTGCAAGGCCATTAACGATCATATTTTGATTTTCATGCTTTCATTTTATCAAACCATTTCCCTCAATTTGTTTTCTTAAGTTGAAACCTAACAAGTAAACAAGGTCTTGACGAATCCCAGGTTTCGTCCTAAACATGTACATTTAAGAGAACAATGTATCAGTTTTAGTTATTAGGGATTATCATTTTCATTATACACATTTAGTTTGCAATGGTATTTCACCTAGAACGATTGGCAGGCACCACTTCACTTTTTGTAGAAATGAGTGGACCTTACCCGTAAAGCTGCATGTAAATGGCCTATTATCTTTGGTGATGAAGTACTTTGCCTTATTATCTTTAGAATCTCTGGATCTTTGTCTTATTAGCAACAAGTAAATTGCGTAATTATTATTTTGAAACACGAGGTGCTTTGAACCATCACATATTTTCATCTCCCAAGAAGCGAGTTGCCATTTTTTTT
>NC_090739.1:47671131-47703631 GCF_036898095.1 Palaemon carinicauda
CTGTTACAATTACACACTTTTCTGCAATGTTTCAGTTAAATTCTTTACATTAGGAAGCGCTATATAATATATTTATTATTCTTGTTTGGTTTAAACGTTTCATCTTTTTTTAATTTGGGCATCGCCATTTTTCTATTGTCTAGGTATTATCGTGTTGCTTAATAGATAATGTTGGTTGCTTCCCAAGAAAATGAATTCCTCCATCTCCTATTTCTTAACACTTACATGTAAATAGCTATGTTTTTTAATTATTTCCAATGCTTGCCATAATAATGCTGATGAGGGTAGACTAAATTATCATGACGGTCTCCCCAAATCCGCCAGTGTCATAGGTTGATTCTGATGACCAGACAATTAAATAGAGAATTATTGGCAGTTATTATCCTCTTCCAACTAGATCTGGTTAGATTTTAGTTATTATTATTATTATTATTATTATTATTATTATTATTATTATTATTATTATTATTATTATGCCAATTTGAAACCATAAATCAATTATTTTTTTGCATACTGAAATTCCAACTATTCAACATTGTGAATGAAATTATTCCACAACTTAGTCACAGCAGGAATAAAGCTTCTTGGATACTGCATAACACTGAACTTCGCATAAGAAAGGGACGACTGTTTGACCGTCGCATAAGAAATGGAAAGACGGTCAGAATTAATTGCTCCTAAAATATTGTACTACGTGGTAGATGGTATAGTTTTGGAAGAAGCTCAACGTAGGTGATCAGTATTATGAATTTTATTTTATAAAACTGGTGCAAAGCTCTTGACCAGAATATTAACAGGAAAAATCTAATTAGGCTTATGCGCAAGGTTCGTAAATATATAGTCAGTTGTAAATTCATTTTAGGATTTTGAAGGAAAGAGGACTCTAGTTAATCACAGTATTCCTTTTAGCGAAATAAATAAAGAATTCTGTTTCGCACCCTACATCATTCAGTTAAGTTGTAAAGATCTTGATTACCCACAAACAATTATCCACCTACAGGGTTGTGGCGGCCGATGTGGTAACGTCCCTGACTGGTGAACGCCAGACTGGGATTTGAGTCCTGCTCAAACTCGTTTGTTTCTTTGGTCGCTGTAACCTTGCCATCCTTGTGAGCTAAGGATAGGGGGTTTGGGGGAGCTTATAGGTCTGTCTGCTAAGTCATCAGCAGCCATTACCTGGCCCTCCTTGGTCCTAGCTTGGGTGGCGAGGGTGCTTGGGCGCTGATCATATGTATGTATGGTCAGTCTCTTGGGCATTGTCCTGCTCGGTAGGTCAATGTCACTGTCCCTTGCCTCTCCCATTCATGAGTGGCCTTTAAACCTTCACAGATATATTTTACTCTTTGATTGGTTTATATTTGCACATGAGATTAGATGATACGAAAAAGTTTTTCATATTTTTATACATAGAAGAATCAGATAGTATATAAAACGAAACAAGCACTTTCATTTACCTAAACATATTTTCGATTACGAGAAATAACGGGAGACATCTTGCTCACTTTTCTTTTATTAGTCCAACATTTGTTTATAATTATTGAGCTTTCAGTAACTGTTATACGTCTGATATTTTTTCTCTTTGAAAGTTTGTATCACTCATTTAACCCATATCGCTTTTATTGTATTTTAGGTAATTTGTAGTAGAGTTGAATACAGTCTGTCTTTTATATGTTTATGTTATCAGTCTATTGAAAATTCGATTTATTTTAAATATCAATCAGTAGTCAGAATGAGGAATAGTGTTTTTATTTTATGTCAGAAAGGAATCCAATCATTCATAAATATGTATCTGTATCTATAAAGCATTATTATAATGAAATATTTACACCAACTATATTTGATGTGTTCATGTGGTCGTTTTACTTTTTATAAGGGCAATACGTGATACATCTTAGCATCTTGCCACAAATCTTTAGAATTACCACTAGTCATTAGCAGTTGCAATGATAACATTGATGACGAACAATAGGCCGATTATTTAACCTTTTAAATAAAACATATACCCGATGATGTTTTTATAATAATTTAAATACCTAACCGCTGTCAAACAATGTGGTGGTGCATTTTTTTCTTGAGATTTAAGTGATTTTGAGAAATATAGATAATTCAATTCCAGAAAATCTCTCTTTGTATAAACGGTATTTGAAATCAGATAATGAAGTTATCTGAAACCTCCCTGAGCTAATCTGCAGTTTACTACTCCTGTCGTACCCCAATCGTCAAAAGTACCTGTAATCAAAGAGAAAGGTGAGATAGAATATCCCCTCTCAGGAAATGTTATGTCTCACCCTGAAGCTCTGATAAGGTCACCAAATATGCAAGTGAGGATCTCAAGTGGGGAAAGTGTCCAGTTGCTTGACGACCGAGAGTGTAAATGGCAGTTCATCACCCTTACAGTACTGTTATAAGATATGCCACAGTATATATAATATTGGTGTATGAATGTAAACACACACACAAACACACACACATATATATATATGTGTGTGTGTGTATTTATATATTAGGACTGACAAACACACACAATTTCTTCTTAATTCATCTACTATGATAGTAGTATACTGAATTTTGTATAGTTGTTACAGCCAAGGGTATACAGAGGTATGTTACTTTGAAGGAAACTGATTTGTTAGATATAGCATGGATATTATTCAAATATAATTTAATGAAATATTTTAATTGTATATAAATGTATTTGTAAAATGTTAATAGTTTGACACGAAAAAAATATATGATTAATGTTTCTTCATTCAAATGATAACGTAAACCTATACATATGTGTGTGTATATATATATATATATATATATATATATATATATATATATATATATACATATATATATATATATATATATATATATATATATATATATATATATATATATATATGTATATATATATATATATATATATATATATATATATATATATACATACATATATATATATATATATATATATATATATATATATATATATATATATACATATATATATATATATCGTATTTTTTTACCGTTATTGGTTTATTAACAATAAGTTGTATATTATATTTCATATTTCTCGTTATATTTAAGTAGTTTTAGCCAATCTTGATACTATATAGGCCATGAGAACACCCGAAACACCATTATTGTGAACACTAATATCATTGTTTTAAAGTTTACAAAATGTTGAATTAAAATTTCATAATCGTAAAGCCTACCAGAATTAAAATGATTCATAAGCATAGGGGATGCCCTGTACGTGAAAAGATTCAAAGGTGTAAGAAAGGTCAAGTGTAGTATTGAAGCGTTCTTTGGACTCTATGGAAACCTTGGGATGTCTTTAGCGAAGTAAACTTTATTTTTCTTTTGAATGAATTTTATCCCGTGTCCCCTTGTATGTAGATCAAGGTTAATTGAATGAGATAATAGTCCTTAGACAGATGTAATTCTCCTGATGCCTTAGTATCCGAAAAGATGCCATTCAGTTGAATTTTCGTGTTAAGTGACACTATCTCAGGGTTCTTTTGGCATCTATTGGAATTGACCTTTGGGATTCTAAGTTGGAGGAATTTGTGTAGGCATTCAGCTTCGTCTGTGCCTTTGATATCAATTAAAGATTACTCCTTTTTCACAGAGTTTTTATGTTATCAATTTATACAGAATATAGATGCAGTACATCTATCATGATATAGAGTAGGAGAGTTGGAGATAAAGAGTCGAGTGAAAATTACTTCACGAAATGTGGTGGTTTATTTGATGAAATTATTTGAATAATATAAGCGAACAGTATCCACGTTGCCCACAGTTATTTTCGTACGAGAACAATTAAGAACTTTGCAATATTCTTTTCATTACTTTTCTATATTTTGTTCGAACTGTTTTGGTTTCATTTAAAAAAGTATCACTAGTTATAAAATATGTTAAAAGAATCTTAGTAAAATAAACACTCCATAAGATTTAGATCTTTGTTTTCTCTTTACCTCGTTTGTTTTTGGAGATTTAATGGAAATGGAGTTTTTGTTTATTATATATCGAAAAGCTATAGAATTATAATGATATCGACATTGTTTTTGGAATGGTGTTTTTAATGTTGTTGTTACTCGTTTGACCGCTTTGAGTACTAAAATCCTGAACAAACATTTCTGAACCAATTTCTTGGCTTTTTGTCATATTAGTATCTCCGGTGATCTCTTTCTTACACTTTAGTATGATTAAATTTACCTTTTGATACCTAAAGGTTAAATGATCTTTTTTATATATTTATATATAGATGTGTATACAAATAGTTTTGCTTATGTATTTATATAGATAAGGCTACTGTGTTTTCATATAAATAAACTGTACTGAAAGTCAAAAACAAGAATTTACCCGCCACCAGAAATAACCCTTTTTGGCAGGTGTCTAATGAGGTTGGATCTCCGCCCAGTTAATACCTGACCTCAGCCCAGGTAGCTGGTAAGGGAGTGTCATTGTTCTCTAATTCTCTATATGTATGTTCATACGTTTACTTTCCCTATAAAATGTAAAGAAACCTCTCAATAAATCAGTCCTCTGAAGAAGTATCACGAAACTAGTCAGAACTTAATCGTATATTTCGTATTTTCATTTTTCCTGTGGTTCTTCTGCATCTGAGCATCACGTTTTCCTGTGATTTTTACGCATATATATATATATATATATATATATATATATATATATATATATATATATATATATGCGCATATATATCGTGCGTATTCTTGTAAGTATTTGTACATAGTTATATATATATATATATATATATATATATATATATATATATATATATGTGTGTGTGTGTGTGTGTGTGTGTGTGTATTGTGTGTGTTATTGTAAGTATACGTATATGATTTCATGCATGTGTATATAATGTATATATGTATATATATGTATATGATTTTATACATGTGTATATAATGTATATATATATATATATATATATATATATATATATATATATATGTCTGTATATATATGCCCATATATTATGTGTATTATTGTAAGTATATGTATATATATATATTTATATATATATATATATATGTATATATATATACACTATATATATATATATATATATATATATATATATATATATATATATGTCTGTATATATATGCCTATATATTGTGTGTATTATTGGAAGTATATGTATATGGTATATATATATATATATATATATATATATATATATATATATATATATTTATTTATATATATATATATATATATATATATATATATATATATATATATATACATGTAGCCTATATAGTTGTAGATGTATGTGTTTGAATGTTTATGTGTACAGGATGCCTACATAAATATCGATACTATAGGATAATTATTTTTAATTGCACGGGAACACTGAATCTCATCTTTCTAAATTTTCGCAAGACTGCTGTATGAACTTTTCTCATTGTAACCCTAAAACGATTACAACGTTTAAAATATTCAATATGGTAGAATGAATAAGATATCCAAGCTAGTGTAATAAGGGAAATTTGGTGCCTGAATACCTGGAGACAAGGTTTTAATATTTTCTTTAAGTTGTGATTGTAAATGTCAGTTGTGTATGGATTTCCATATTTATATTTCATAGTTTGTTCGCCACCAATAATTCAACCATATTTTTTTTTTTTCATATATTTACATTGTTCAAAGTTTTTAACGGTGCTGTTCATTGTAAGATTCTCTGTTTCTAGATTCTATTTTCATCAAAGAGTAAAGGATAAAAGAAAAAGAGATGTGCTACTAAATATTACAACTGACAAAAAATGTAGCAGAGACATAAAAGAATAGTTTTTCATTTAGTTCTTTGTATTTAACCTCTTTAAAAACAATGAATGGGTTCAGTATGCAAATATTTAAGCTAATATCTATTATATTGCTACTATAAAAAATAAGTGAAACGTGGCCTGTTTCCTCCGTAGACAATGACATATCCCAATAATCCAACCGTATAAAAGGACCGGTAATTATTTAGATAGATATGGACACACACGCACCTGCTCTCACACTTATTCAACCATTCCCAACTCTCCCCATTTCCTAAATATAAGACGGTAGTTTCAGAAATTTGTGATTATTGTCATTTCCGAGTGTACCTCTCGGGGTTCCCCCGTCTCACTAGGGTATAACTACTCTCCTCCCCCTATCCAAGGGACAAGGAAAGACCGAGTGGTCATATGTTTGGCAATGCTGCTCAGCGTGATAGGAAAGAAATATATACTGTTTGTAATATATATATATATATATATATATATATATATATATATGTGTGTGTATATGTATGTGTATACATATATATATATATATATATATATATATATATATATATATATATATATATATATATATATATATATATATATATATGTATGTATTTATTATTGATAGCTAGACACTTGTTACTAAATATATAGAAGAGAGTCTTGTTAAGAAACGTCTAAGAAACTTCCACGAGTTTTTTTTTTTTCTACGCTAAAATGATAGACCCTAAACAAGAATCCATCGAAATCGTAAACGTTTTCTCTCCCGGATGTGGAAAGGTAAAAAGGAAGACGCAGGGAAGTTTCTCTTCTCTGCCGGTTGAATTATTCATAAAGGAAATTACGTTCCAATTCCGTCTTTTGCGGGATTAATTGACATCCTGAAACTCAATTACGATAGAATATGTGATCTCATGAATTTTAATTCAGTTTAGCCATCCGAAATAAATAACAATTTAGGCTCGATGATGTATTCATCTGAAGCTGCCTCATTTGCCACAAGCCATCTGTTTTACGAGTGTGGTTGTATGGAGACGAATCCATGAATGGTTCGTTATTCCATTCATAAATTTTCTTTATCTGTGTAGTTAGGTAATTCCGTTGTTTGTTATGTTTAACCGTAGGTAATGGTTGGTAGAAATTGAATTTCTCATTGAATTGCTTTTGGAAATATGTTCTATACCTAAGGCTAAGTTTCTTGTAAACTGTATGCATTTCATGTTTAAACTGAATAGTTTGCGGATCATCTTTGAGAGTAGAGAGAAAGAGTTATAAGTAAGCATTGTTCAAAAAGAATAAAAAAGTAGAAATAGGTGTGTTACGATTATTTTTGTTTTCTACTGATATTTAGAATTTGTTCTTTGTAAATGTGTTCTCTTTATTCCTGGCCTCTTATATGTGAGGTAAATCATTTTTAGAGCAACTTCATAAAAAAAATTCCCTTAATACAACCAGCTTGTTGTGGAGCAATTCAAGGCTGTAGGCCGGTAAGTTTGTGTGTACAAAAACTTACATATGTGGTTGTGCCCGGAGGCCTACGAGTATTTTGATAAATAGTATATGGTATTTTAAAAATGTTTAGAAATTGCCAATGTTAATTAGTAAATTAATTGAATAATGAAATTAAACTTCTTACATTAAGTTATTTGCTTTTACTCTTAGTGAAAAGTGTCCAGGATATTTATGCTGATGTTTATAAGGAAATTTATATTGCCGTTCCCGGATTGCTATAATCTGATGATTTTTTTTTATGATGAAACTTAGTTTTCGCGCTGTAAACAAATTAGTAATCATTTACGGAATACATAATAAATACACATGTAAATTTTGTAATTAAGAGTATAGTTTATTTGTGGTATGGTGCATCTTGAACTATTTACGACCTTGTATACAATTTATAATATGAGATTTTGCATTTGCGCTATGAACGCTCAGTAGATTGTTTAGATTACAGTATTGTGAAGAAAGTGGATTTGGTAAGAGTTTAATACCAAGAAATTTTTCTAGTTTTTTTTTTTTTTTACATTATTTTTCTTTTTTCTTGAAATCCCTCGGCCATTGCAGACTCGATTACTTCACGTTTGAAATTATAATTCGAGAATTGAAGAATGAAATGAATTTCTATTTCTTTTAGTCTACAGTCTGAGCTAAGGTTCTTTCAGTTTTTTTTTTTTTTTTTTTTTTTTTTTTTTTTTTTTTTTTTTTTTTTTTTTTTTTTAGGATTAACTACCCCATTATTTTCTTCCTGTCTAGACCGTAGGTTTTCTTTCGGAAGCCCCGAGTTTATAGCGTCCAACAACAATTTAGGTAATATTGTTGTAAGAAATGTGTTTTATAAATATTAACTTTGATATGACCCAGCAAAAGGAAGCAAACCGCAGCTTTCATGGTTTAAGTAAAGTATAAGATTGCTTTTCTTTTATTCCAGTAATTATCGAGACTTGATAGAGAAGTTTATTTTTTTTTTTTGAAGACAGAAATTCCAAAAAATGTAAAGATTAAATTATTGGAATGTTTATATAATTTCACATTTGATTTTTGTTATTTACTCTAAATTTTGCAAAATTTATTTTATGTCGAATTTTACTTTATATAAACCGAAAAACCTATATATATTCTTTATTGTCAGATCTAGATTATTATCTGTAAAAATTGTAACGACACTCAACATAAACCATAAGACCTATTGTTTTATTCAATGACTTGATGATTATATAAGGGTTAATAATATTGACATTACGGAAGAGTAGAGAGGCCTTTATGGAACCTAGTCTCACGTGGCATTTCTTCATTAACCCGAGTCGCTAAAGGGATGAGGAGATAATGATAGGAGATATCATATAACCGTGTGAAATCGTAAAGATAACCATATATAACGATACTTTATAACAGTACGTAACTACTGAAGATTTACTCTTTGGAAGATATAACTAAACTATCTTCTAGAAGTTCTGAATCATTATAATTAATAGTTAATTCAGTAAAATCATGAATGCTTTGTAACCAATTTAGCAGTCGAATTGTTCTTCAAAGTATTAAGAGAAAAGGAATTTGGTTTGTAATCTCCTGCATGAATTATCGTGTTTTCGGGAAATGTTCACATAAAAATGGAGCTCTATGTTAGAGTTATTTGCATAATAAAGGCATCTGGCTGATATTTATGGTCGTTACATGAATGGTTGTTATGAAGTCGCTGTTGCATACAATTTATCATTATTACGTTGCCAAGGTATTTATGCTGCTTCACACAATATTTTCATAGGTTTTCCCTTCATTTGATTTCAAGATTATCGATTTTATTCAATTTTCCTTGGCCTTTTTCAAAGCTGTAGGATTTAGAATTTTTAAAGGATGTGAAGGATTAAATATCTTTAAAACTCTGATGGGGTCATATCATTAGACTAGGAAACTTGTTTTTAGTAATTTTAAGATCAGATTTTTTTTTACTGATGGTCGAGTATTTTATGTAGCATTATTATTATCATCACCCATTTCTAGTCCACTGCAGGACAAAGGTCTTAGATATGTTCTTCCACTTGCATATGTTTACGGTCATTCTATGCCAGTCAATACCAGCAAATTTTCTTAGCTCGTCAATCCATCGTCTTCTCTTCCCCTGTTATTCTTAATGCTCACTTATTATCTGTCATTCTCATTATATGTTTTATCCTAGTCCATTTATTTTTCTTACATATTGTTATAAAATCTTCTACTATAGTTAACTCTCGTATCCATGTTACTCTTTCTTTATCCATCATTATTCTTTCCATTGCTCTTTGATTTGTAACTAGCTTATGTTCTAAGGCTTTAGTAAGGCTCCAAGTTCCCGATGCATAAGTTGATACTGGCAGGACCATGTGATTAAAAACTTTTCTTTTTAGAGAACGTGTCATTTCATAATCTCGTTTTGTTTACCAAAAGCTCTCCATCCCATACTTATCCTTCTTTTAATTTCTGTGTCATGTCCTGGGGAAACAAATACTGTCTGTCCTATGTACGTATATTCATTAACAATCTCTAAAGGTTTGTCCATAACCCTTAATTGTTGTCTATGCATTTCCGTTGGACATTATTTTAGTTTTACTCATATTCATTTTCAGTCCTACATTTCAGCTTTATCGAAATCTTCTATCGTCTTTTGCGATTCCTCCCACGATTCACTAAACAGAACTATGTGATCTGTAAATCTTAACTTGTTGAGGTATTCCCCTACAGTTTCCCTATCTAAATTCTTAAAAACCTCTTCTAGGCACACTGTGAATAGTTTAGGAGAGATTAGGTCTTCCTGTCTAACGCCTTTGTCAATCGAAATTTTCTTACTATCTTTACGTAGTTTTAGGATTGCTGCGCTTCCTGCATAGATATCTTCAAGGGTTCTAACATCAGATTCATCTATTCCTTGTCTTTGAAGGGCCTTCATTACTGCTGAAATTTTAACAGATTCAAAAGCTTTCTCATAGTCTTTAAAAACCATACATTGTACTTTAATTGTTTTAATAATTTATCATTTTGAAAAATATATAAACAATCTAGTCATTCTAAATTAAAAGCTGTAATAAAGAAATTATTTAATGAAATTGTATTAAATTGTTCTACTGAATGTTTGCAAAGAGTATTTTGAATATTTCTTGCACGTCTGTTCAATAAATTTGTTTCCAGGCATGGAATTCTCTCTCTCTCTCTCTCTCTCTCTCTCTCTCTCTCTCTCTCTCTCTCTCTCTCTCTCTCTCTCTCTCTCTCTCATATGAATTGGGAGCAAACAGGAAGTATCAACCAAGGGTAGTCAATACGCTTCGTTTTGAAATACCTGTATATTATTTTTGAAATTATTCAACTAGTTTAAACTGTTTCTCTTTACGAAAAATTACATAATTACAATATTGTTTGTCTTTATTTTGAATATACAAAACATCGTTTATTCACGTTCTTATTCCTGAACCAAATAGTAAGGGTCACCAATATCAAAATTTATTTATGAATTTTCCCAATATAGTAGCCGTTATTCAATATCACGTGAAAATAATATATTATGATATCAGGTTTATGAGAGTCATCCAAAAACTTGAAGCCCATAGACCTTATCAGTAATGCTTCATTTTGAAAATCTCTTCAGCTACATTAACCATCTTTAACATCAGGCAGACAACCTGTATGTTTAGGTAAAGCTATCTTACGGGGGAGGAGGTATTAGATACTGATAAAGTTTGTATATGTCTTTCGCTTTTATGATAGGTTTTTTGCTGTAATGTGGTATTGTAGAGCTTTGCATTATTAGTAAACACAATCACTTTTTGTGTCATAAATGCAATATAATATTTGTGAGATTTTGTTTTTTGCTGTTAATTTTCTTCCAGCAAGTGGTGATAAGCATTTACCGTAGAAGAAAACTTTTAGTTTGAACTTATTTGAAAGAAAATCGTACAAGGCGGTAACCATTTCCACAAATTTTGGAGAATTATGATGCAAGTTCCAGAAGCTGACCAGCATCTGCTTAGAAGTTTCACATTGTAAAAATACAGTTGAACTATTTTGCAATGTTTAGGAATTTTTTTTGATAAATTTATTTTGAAAACAACGAGCATTTACAAGTTGTTTTCATGCATATTGATTTATTGAATTTCTTGATTCAATATGAATGCATAGTTGAAAATATTTTTATATTTAAATTCAAGAGTATGAGTTTTACTTTCATTTGTCTGTAGAATTTTAACGATGTGATTTTTTAAAAATAGATGGAAAATTAGTTATATCTGAAAATTCTAATATTAATTCTTGGATTGTTTTCATAACAATCAAAATCTAAAAAAAAAAAAAAAAAAACATTGTAGTGGTCGACTTTTTAAAAATTTTCCTTATTTACCGTATTTTATAGTAGTTTGTCTTGAAAGACCGATACAGTATAATGTTCCAGGTCTTTTATGTTCTTTTATAGAGAAATTTGTAAATCATCATTTTCTGATCTACCTTGCAATTCTTTAATTTTTTTTTTCTGTTTTTTCTCTTTTTTTTAACATTTTATTTTTGGATTCTCCTGATCACTCCCATGGCATGAGAATAGAATGTAATATGTTCTTACAGTTTTCAACAATCATTATAACAACAATAATTACATGATCATTAGCGCTGATTGTAAAGATAAGAATCAATATGATATTTTAGTTTCTTCGTATATCTACCTATACGAAGAATTTGTTATTCTTGACTGACTTGAAAAAAGAAAACGATATCAGCTAGGAGCAAGATGACCTAGATGTCAAATACCGTTGAAAAGCTGTCCATCCAATCGAAAGAACTGAAATTTAATTTGAAATATACCTCGGTGGTACATAAGTTTAGGATGCTAGCCATGTCATATCAACCGTGCTTGACCGAAATTTGAATGTTAGAGGTCATGAGTCTGGTTTTGAAGAAATAGAAATAGTACCAATTTCCTACAGGTTGACTATATAGGGTAGTGGCATTAATGATCATGATGAAAGTAAACGAGATCTTGTTATTTACTTCAATGGAGGAACAATACGATGCAACAAGTCCAGTAACGATATCGCTTTGTAGAAACCATGGCTTTAACCACATCACCCGGTTTACCCTAAACCTGAATGTGTATATAGGAACCGAAAGGGGGAAGCTATTTAACCAGTAAATATATTCTGGACGGTAGAAGTGCAACAGCGTATGCTTATTGTGACATATTACCATCGGTTGAGGAGATACGTACCCACTTGTGGTTTGCCCTGGAAAACAAGCTCGGTGCATATTCAGATGAATGTAGATCTATGGTTGCTGAGCCCCTTGATATAGATACTAAGATTAGAGCATGGTGCAAATTATGTGACATGAATTTGAACCGTTACAAAGCTCAAAGTATGTTTGTAAGTTGGTCGAGGACTGAGTTGTTAATATCAAGTTTTTAGCTCACTGTGTCCCGTTAAATATATACAAGTTATTTGATACTCTACGTGTGATTCTTAATTAAAAATTTGCCATGAGAAGCGATTTCGGTCTGATTCTTCAAATGCCAAAAATTTGCTTATTGAGAAAATCATTGAGAAAATGTTGAGATTTTCGGTGATCAATCTAGCCTGTGGAAATGTTCTAATTTTTTTTTCACACTGCCGTGTTTCGAATAATGTTCTCCTGTCAGGTATTCAGTTGCTGACTCGCATTATCATATGTTTACAAAAACTTACGGTCTATTGAATTCCTTATTCCTTATCTGGATATTAATAACCAACATCGTCATAAAGGTAGTTTTTGTGCATGTTGCACAAGATTTTTCATAACTTTGACATTCCTTTGCATTCACGTCTTCCCAGACCGTACCATCGCGCACGTAGTAATAGGTATGCAGTTAATTCTAACAGTCTTGCGTTCTCCATCATATGGCTCAATACTACACAGCATTTGAAATGTTTTATTGCAGTTGTAACCAGATTGTAGAATGATCTTCCTAATTTGGCAGGTTGAATCTGTTTAACTTCAGAAGTTCAGACGTTTTGCAAAAGCTTTGTTGAACAGGTTGACATGTCTCTTTTTTGTTTATATATGTTCTTATTACTGATCTTGAGATATCATATATTTTTACTCATTAATTTTCTCATATAGTTTCCATTTTTTCACTTGACTGCTTTATATGGTAGCCATAAGGTTGTAGCCTGTTTAGTAATGATAATAATGATTGAAGGAAGCCCATTGGAGAAAATTATTTGAAAATTCTTCTTGAATAATGGAACAGGTGAGAAAAATATGAAAAACGGATGATAGAAAATATTAATGTAGATTCACGTCCTTTTTACTTGGTTCTCTCATTCCCGATAGTTAAGTCTTGATTGGATTAAAATGTGTGCTATCATTACGATCACAATTTCTGTAGATCTCGATGATCTCTTACTGTGTATAGGGGTAGCTTAACGGAACATACTGATGTACAGGCACTAACTTCATATTCTGTGTAGATTTTGTATTAATGTCATCATTGTTGCTTCCTTATTATTATTATTACTATTATTATTATTATTATTATTATTATTATTATTATTATTACCGAAATGGTTCCTTTCATGTTAGCTATATATATATATATATATATATATAATATATATATATATATATATATATATATAATTATATATATATATATATATATATATATATGTATAATCTAATCAAAATAGCTGGCTTGTTACAGCAGGAATTGTATTTAATAATAAACTCCAGAATACTAAAAACTGTTCTCTAATATTGCTTACAGCCTTGCAGTTTTATCAAAAACAAAAGGATTTTTGGGGCCAACTACAGATGTGACCAGAATTTGGAATAGGAGGCTTCTGAGAAATAGCGGATATATTTCATGATAAAAATAGGATCGGACACATTTCTTTATTTGTTTCCTTATTCAGAGATTTAAAGTATTCAATTACTTTAGAGATACGTTAATTTTTAGTCATACCTTTTAATGTGTGAGAGAGAGAGAGAGAGAGAGAGAGAGAGAGAGAGAGAGAGAGAGTGTTTGTGTTTAGTTTGACTTTACAGCCCTATTTCCACATGTACTTCAGTGT
Source organism: Palaemon carinicauda (assembly GCF_036898095.1). Classification (NCBI taxonomy): domain Eukaryota; kingdom Metazoa; phylum Arthropoda; class Malacostraca; order Decapoda; family Palaemonidae; genus Palaemon; species Palaemon carinicauda. Next base: position 47,685,467 of record NC_090739.1, read on the forward strand.
CATTCTCGATCCGCATTTCATGTTTTTGTTTAGACTCAGATAGGAAACATAAATTTTCAAATCACTATTGAGACGCTCTTACAAATGGAAACACAACATGATAGAATACACTCTATATATTTTGTGAGACGTATAACCTTCTTTTGATATTAAAAGAAAATCTTATTTCTTCCTTATATATTTTTTTCTCGAGATAAATTCATGGAAATTAACAAAGAACCAAGAATAAGCAAAACAAGCTGCAATTAGTTTATAAACATTTAGGCTTTCTCCTACCCAACGAATGTAATAATGATAATGATAATTAGGAAATATGTTCATTCTAATACCCCTGTGATGTTTATGTTATGTATAAAGCTTCACACACACAATATATATATATATATATATATATATATATATATATATATATATATATATATATATATATATATGTATATATATATATATATATATATATATATATATATATATATATATATATATATATGGATATACATGTGCATATGCAAGCACATGGATACTAACATACGTATCTATTTACATTCATACTTACGTGTATACAATATAATATACTCTAGACGATGCACCACCAAAAGAGTATATCTATTAAAAGATCAGGCTTTGTGACTTGTACCAGTTTTTCTTTGTATGAATATTTCTTTATCTTGAATCCTTAAGTGGACGAAATCTATTAATGGCGTCTTTTACCTTGTTAATTACTGAATATAGTTTTGATCATTGTTTGTTTTGTGGTTTGAATGGTAAGGCGTATAAATAGACAGTGAACATCTTTGTTTTAATCATCGTTAAAAGTTCTTAAATGACACATTTTCGTCGGTTAGTATGTCATAGTTGCCAAGTTGCTATTTTTGTTGTGGAATTATCTTTTAATTTTCTTTTTGGATCCTTATTTTTATCTGTAGGAGGTGGGTTATACGGTAAAGTTTAAAGATTTTTTTTGGAAAGGTACTCTTGTAAGTATAGGTTCATAATGATATTAGATATGTTATGTTTACATATTCGGAAGAGCCTTGTTAAGTTTTTCTTTTTGTTTAAGTAAACGATGATTTATTTCTATTCCTGTAATGTTTACGCTTCTGTCTTGTATTGCTTTATCAGCCTGACGATGTTGTCTGTATACAATAATTTTAGATTTATAGTTACCCTAGATTCATATCTTTCAATGAATTTCGTTAATAGTGCAGTAAATAAGGTCGGTTCAATAGCGAATATTTTGTTTAGGAGTATTCATGATAATTATGAAAGTGTAGTAATTAACATCATAGATAATAGCGCAAAATTACATTTTTATTAACAGTGATGCTTAAAAATGTTCAGTACATAGCGTAAATTGAGATAACTTACCCTTCACCTTTTCATGTTATAGAACACTGGATTGAGGAACATCGACAATTTATATAAGCACTTAAGGAAAAGGTCAAAATTGGCGATGCATTAGAAGATAGTGCATAGTCTTTCTGGCTAAAATTGGATTTTAAACTTATTTAAATTAACATGTGTTATTAGAACAAGATGATATTATTTAGAAAATAGAAAAGCACATTAATTTTAATTGATTTACCAGAAACGGGAAATACCAAGGCCACAAGGATGCGTAGATATGCTTAATAGTAGATCCAATGATGTCAAACTAAAAGAAATTAACACAGAGATTAAAAATACCTCAATATTGATGGATTGAAATTAAGAATATCTCTGTAGAAGGTTAGAAAATAAATTAGGGGAGGGATTAACACGGGTATCATCTTCCCTAGTAATCCTTAGAAATCCTTCTTAAATTATGATAGATATATCAGCTTATCATAAAACCTTGACTTATCCAAGTATTTCAATCTCTAGAATTAGGCATTTGTCATCACATTTTCTGGTAGCGATTGTCTCAACTGTTTTTATAACCTTTCTTATATTCTAATTTGATATTTTCAATTAAATTGAATCAAAATAAACAAAACGGATCAATTATCCGCACATATTATTATTATTATTATTATTATTATTATTGTCAATAATAATAATAATAATAATAATAATAATGATAATAATAATGTTAATAATAATAATAATATTATTAGCTAAATTACAACCATAGTTAGAAAAGCAGGATGCTATAAGCCTAGGGGCTTCATTTGGGAAGCCCGGTAGGAAAGGAAATAGGCAAACCGATAGGATAGTGCTCCCGAGTGTACCCCCAAGCCTGAGAACTCTAACCCAAGACCGTGGAAGAAATACCTCAATTTCACCTTTTTCATAAATATGCCAAAAGCTCTTTATTATTTTGTTTTGTCTTCTATAATTAGAACTTGCTAAATTACATGGGGCAAGGCAAGTAATGACATTATAGAAATGGTAATGATAACATCAGCAGCATCAATACGTACATAGAATATTATTGCAGTACACTATCTTATGGTCTCGTCAAAGATATTCACATTGTTTAAAGAGAAGTTTCAGTTATTAAATAATTGTTACAGTAAGGAAGCTGAAGGATTCATTTCTCGGGAAGCCGCTAGTAAAGTAGTAAATGTGTAAGATTATATTTTGTGAATGCATGCATACAATATATATATATATATATATATATATATATGTGTGTGTGTGTGTGTGTGTGTGTGTGTGTGTGTGTATATATATATATATATATATATATATATATATATTTCATCAGCTGTAACTAGTTTACTGCTGGACAAAGACCGCAGACATATCGTTCCACTCACATTTGTTTAAGGTCTTTTTATGCCAATTCATACTAGCAAATTTTCTTAGCTCGTTAATTCATCGTTTTATCTTCAATCCCCTTCTTCTTTTGCAATCTCTCGGGAGCCATTCTGTTATTCTTAATATCCATTTATTATTTGTCATTTTCATTATGTGTTCTAATCATTGTTTTTTTTTTTTTTTTTTTGTAAAATATCCTCTACTTTAGTTTGCACTCGTATCCCTGTTGCTCGTTTTCTCTCTCTTAGTGTTATTCTCATTATTATTCTTTCCATGGATCTGAAATGTAACAAGCTTATAATTATGTTTCAAGGCTTTAGTAAGGCTCCAGTTAAAACTGGTAGGACCATCTGATTAAATACTTTTCTTTTTAGAAAGTTGAATTTTACTTTTCATGATCTCATTTTGTTTTCCAGAAGCTCGGGAGTATATATATATATATATATATATATATATATATATATATATATATATATATATATATATATATATATATATATATATATATATACATATATATATATACATATACATATATATATATATATATATATATTTGTGTGTGTGTATATGCATGCATACTTAATAGGGGTTAGACTCATATTACTAATTGTAGGATTTTGCATCCCTCACAACCTTACTGATATATTATGTATCCGTTACATAAACGGTGAAGTAAAGCTTGGTGCCAGTAGTTAAGCAAAAGTTCTATGGAAGAATCGGAAAAATATTGACTTGAGCAAGTGCTATTGGGAAAGGGATTCTGGCATGGGCGTTTTTATGTGTATGTGTGTGTAATGTATTAGATTTAAAATGCCCTTGGAAGTGTTTGTGGTCTAAGAGTTAGGAATACACGTATCCCAAGGCTGAGAAGCGCTTAGTAGAGTGTTCTCCATTTTTTTACGAGAAGCAAATTCCCTTTAAGTGTCAGGTGAACGTATCTCTTGAAATTAACTGCAAAAATATCGTTGTCAATATAAATCGCATTATTACATTTATATCTTATATTCTTATTATGTAAGTAAATCTATATCGTGGTATATAATTATATTTCCTTATATTTGTACATAACCTTTTATATTGTGCACCTCAATGTTGTTTCATATAGATTTCCTATGCCTAACAGCCATTGATTTGTTCTTTATCAAACATAGTAACCTCCTTTTATGCTTTTGTCCGTTAAGTGATATGTATATGGTTATGAATTTACTTTCGAATATATGGCATGAATTATAAGAGATGTTTCTGTCGAACACAGTATGCAATCTTAATATGAATGATGGAATCAAAATTTATTTGTTCATTCCCATCGATGTCATTTGCCCTCCTTCCAGTTATGTATTCATTCTTTATGCATCGACAGCGAACTCCTGGATATAATTCCTATGCTGACAGATATATCGAACAGCTTTATTTTAAATGAGTTTTAAAAGTAATTTTAACACGCCATATTCAGGATAAGTGAACTTTTACAAAAATATTAGTTACTTATGATTTATCTTCGGCGTTTTGAAAGTGCAGAAGGGTTATACAACATACGGCATAGACATGTTTTGATATTAAAGTGGAAGTCAAAACAATGTCTTAAACACCTTTCTGTTTAGTATTCTCTCTCTCTCTCTCTCTCTCTCTCTCTCTCTCTCTCTCTCTCTCTCTCTCATTTACAATTTAAATCAACGAATTCACTCGGGGCCTGTGTGTCTGGTGCAGACGAACTTCTCGCGTAAATACCAACTGGCAAATATCCAAACAGCGCCAAGCAATATGCACTGCCAGGCAGTTTTACCTTGTCTGTTGCTGGAATGGAATATCAGGGAAAGAGACACGAACTAATTGCGCGTATTTAATATAAGATGAGGAGATGTGAACACTTTTAGAAATAAAAAAAGGGCTTACGCTAGTTGAGGACGCCGGGAGGTTGACATAGGAAAGGTGTCGAAAAGGACATGAATATGAAATCCGTCGCTTGTTGTTGAGCGTGAGAGAAGAGTTGGCATCGAATGATTCTTCCCGAGATACAGAGAGAGAGAGAGAGAGAGAGAGAGAGAGAGAGAGAGAGAGAGAGAGAGAGAACTATAAAGATTAGGAACAATCTCAATGGTCACGGTGAACGTCAGAAATGAGAAAAAGCAAAGTTGTAAAAATGGAGTTTAGTGTAAAGAAGGAAATAAACTATCTGACAATGAAAAAGTGTAGAAAGCCGTAAAAAAAGAAGGGAACGATCCTATTTGTAAGGGAGACAGATAATGTCCCAGGATAAATTATGGGGAAAGGGGGCAGAAGTGTGATACAGAAGACGGAACTGGGAAGCCATTAGCTTTATATCGGTTTTGTTAAACATTTATCACTTGGAACTGTTGTATTCCCTTGCCAATTTTACCCTACCTCCCCTTTCTTTTGACCCCTCCTTTCTAATCCCCTTTTCCTGCGCGGCTTCAGGCATGATTGAAGAGAGAGAGAGAGAGAGAGAGAGAGAGAGAGAGAGAGAGAGAGAGAGATTGTTGGTCTTCAAACACTCAAAAGTCTGCTTATAGGATTTGGTTTCAGTAGAGGAAAAAATCTTGCATCCTTTATTTTTTATTGTCCTTGCTATTAGTCTAAATACTCTTTGCTTATCAAGTGAATGTTTATTCAGCGTTAGACTATATTTTTTATGGATGCCTGGATCAGACCCTTGATTATATGTTAAATTAGATTTTATTTTTTTCCAATAGCAAATGTCTGTAGCTTTTTGTGTCTCACTAATGGGTATTGACTTTTTATTTAGATCTAGCAATAAATGCGCGAAATTTGAGTGCTATTTTATCAAAAGTGTCTAGAAACTGACTGTTAGTAAAATAGGAAAATATGATCTCTCCTCTTCGATAAATTTCCTTTTTACCTAATATGTTTATGTAAAAATATGTGTGTAATTTTTTGTTCATCTATTACTATGCAAAAAACCGTGTATAATGAAAGATTTTATTCTAATTTTGTTACTGTTCTTTGAATGTTTTATATTGTACATTACTTTCTTGTAGTTTATTTATTTCCTTATTTCCTATCCTTCTGTTTTCCTACACACTGGTTCAAATTCCTTGCCAGTTTCTCGTTTGTTCCATGTCCTCAGTTTTCATCAACTTTCGCTTTCCGGCACGTTAAAGTATTGGTATTCCGACGTTTGCAGTTTTTTTTATTTTTTTTTGCCGTCCTATTTCTGCCTTTAGCTCATTTGCTTTAAAACATCGTTTATAGTCAAGATGTCTCTGAACTTTCTCCTAAGTGCTCAAACTAAGCAAACCCAGTATGTTATGGCAGAATATATTTTCTTTCATCACACACTCCGTAGATATCACGATCTTTCTGGAACCTGCAATCTTCACCTCTCTTATACATTGATTATTTCAAACCAGCAATAATACTATATTAGTCTTTATCATTATATACATCAATCATTATCCCAAGTTAAAGATAAACCCTTTATGGAGTTTATTTTCCGTCAATAAAAGTTACACGATGCGATATATTACCTTTTATTGTGAAAGGTTATGTTTGTACTCTTATGAAAAGATCAAACTTTCATCAGTCTGCAACTGGAGTTGCCTTTCTATAGACAGCACTGAATCATCTGCTTCACCTTTTATTCGGATTGTGTTATACATCTATTGTGTGCTAATTAACTTCATCATAATTTGTTGATTAGTAAAGAAACAAATTGATTTGATACTCCATTTTATCAGTGCATCTTTTGAATACAAACTCAGCAATTTGCATTCTAGCTTGGGCTTTAATTCCTCAAAAATATTGAATTACTTTTAGGTGCAGATGACAGCAACATTTGTGAGCATTGCAAAGCTTATTAAACAATATAAAGACTTATGTTATACCCCAAAATATTTAACAGAATTGTTTCTCCATAAATTCTTGATGAACCCACCCCTCTACATACTGAAATACCTTTTAATTGACCAGATAACAGATGTTTTATACAAAATTAATCTGTAATCGTTATAATGTTGAATAGAATAATATTCTTTACTTGTACCAGATTGTTAATACAAATTAATCAGTCAAATTGCATATGCGATGAGCGGAACTCCAAAATGTATTTCCTTTCTTTAGTCATCCTTTGTATAATGACACTTGCAACTCACATAGTTGACTGGGGATTCTCCATTCTTTAACTAATTTGTTGCTCTCCTGAATCCTCAATTAGCAAGGTTAAATTGCCTGGTTAACTCTCACCCCTTAAATCCTGCGGTGCCTAAATTTTTTCTCCTTTTAATCACCATAATTCAGTTTGTTCTCTAATAGGAGTAATGATTACTTGATTTTAAGTCTTTTTATATGGAAACAAACTGTTTTGGTAAAGCAAGGATAAGACTGAAGGTTACCAATTCATTATGCCGACAACATTAATGAGAAAGATTTGTCAAATTTACTGCTCTCTCTCTCTCTCTCTCTCTCTCTCTCTCTCTCTCTCTCTCTCTCTCTCTCTCTATATATATATATATATGTGTGTGTGTGTGTGTGTGTTTGTGTGTGTGTACTCTACATACATTTTTATATTTGTGTGCGTATGTAATCTTTAAATGATATTCATATACCTGCATATATATAAGTAACTATATATATATATATATATATATATATAAGCCTGTCAATATATGTGTGAATGTATACAAGTATATACATATATATACAAGTATATACATATACTTTTTTATTTCATTTATGTATATAAATATGTATATAATATATACATGTATATATACATTATATATATATAGTATATATATATACATATATATATATATATATATATATATATATATATATTGCTACAACATTATTGTCAATATCAATCATGTGTGTGTGCGTGTATTTTAGCCACGGAAGGAAAAATGAAGACTTGATTGGAGGTTAGTACTTTCGTTCATTAGGGACATCAACGACTCAACAATGAGAAGGTTTTAGATAAAAGGATAATACCGGATTAACGGAAAACAGACCAAGGCTTAGGCTTAAATTTCTACCTTTAGTACAGGAGATTAAAAAGGATTCAACAATATTCCTTTGGGGATAGCCATTTACATGGATTATTTTACTCGCCTCTGACCATCCAATTCTGTGACTTGATCCTAACCAGTGAGAGGCCAAGGCATTATTAAGAGAACCCCTAGAGACGGCCACCTTATGCTTTTTTAATATGACTGAAATACCTTTGGTTGATTGACCGACATAGAATAAGTTACTCTCTGAGCAAGGAATACTATATATTATATTATTATCATTTGTAGAATTATTCTTAATCAACATGTGGTTTAATGTACAATTATATTTAACCACTATCCTAATGTCTAGTTTTTTCAAAAGGGGTATAACATCTAAAAAACAATTATGAAATGGCAAACAGAGCATATTATTAATTGTTTGCTTTTTCTCTCGTGTCCAGTTAGAGAAAAATGAAACAATTAATAATATGCTGTTTCTATACATAGTTATAAGTAGAAAAAAATAATCCTATCAAACCTAGATGTTTTTATTATTTTATTAGAGCCCACACTTTGATATAAGATATCCCGAAACTCAGACTGATGTAAATTGTTGAACGGGCCACAGCATATTGGTATGTTATATGGTAATTATGGTAACTGTTTCAATTGATATCTTCTTTTTCAAAAACACATTGTACTCCTTTTATTGTTTGTTCTCATAAGCCTTTCAATTTTTACAATTAAATCTTTAGCAGATTTGTTTCACACTTCCTAAAACAAATCATGTACTGTACACCTCTCACAATTCACCAAGAGTATAAAGAAGGGAGGGGGGGGGGGGGGAGGCAAGTAACAGTACATTATTCAAAACTAATGTACCCGAGCCGTCAAAAATGATGTCTAAATATTTAGATAGATGCACACAGGCGCGCGCACACAAATTCAACTTTCCTACCCTTCCCCCTTTCCTAAGTACAACCCGCGGATTTGGCAATTTGTGGACGAGTGTAGTATCCGAGTGTACCTCTCGGGGTACTCCCTGTCACCAAGGAAATTACTTCCCCCTCTCCACCTGAGCGTGGCAAGAATTATATATATATATATATATATGTGTGTGTGTATATATATATATATATATATAGCATATATATATATATATATATATATGTTAGTGAGACACTTGTTCTTTATTATATTAGGGGATGTATTTATAACCTTTTTCCCAAAGTATTTATTTTCGACAGGCTCAAGGTACCTACTAAAATTGTACCGAAAAAATATCTGCATATAACCTTCATTAATGCGATAATCCATACAAATTCTACATGTACTGACAACAGTTTCATGGATTTCTAAGTCTGAGGGTCATCAGAAGACGGAAATATGGAATTTTTGTATTCTAAATGTAATCTGGTCTTTATTTAATTAAGGGTTTTGTTTTAAAAGTTTACATACCACTGTATAGAGTGAAAACCATCATTTTTTACTTCTACAAGCATTTTAATTTTCAGATGTCATTTTTGCCTTGGACTCGGCGAGAAATTAATATCGTGCCAATCGGTAACATCACAGTCCAGGTGTAAGAGGTGCCTAAATAGAATAGTATGCAAATACAATCGTTTTTTTTCAAATTAAATGGAAGTGAAGTGTGCTTATTCATCATTACATTTGCAGAGTTTACTACAAGACTGGTCATTTGCCCTTAGTTAGGTGCATCTGCGTCAGTCATAGCCTTCATTTCATTCATACATAATCCTTGAGCAGTGGCATCAACAGAAACTAACCCGGAATGTTTGTCCGTCAGTAATTGTGGTTGCTAACAAATGCAACATGTATGTATTTAATACAAGCTTGGTTGGTTGACTTCTAGTATTGGTAATTTTCTTCCCAGTCATAGTTTTGTTTATTCTTCCCATTATTTTATTTATACAAAAGGCGATCTCTTTAACTATATTGTAATTTTTACTCATAAATTGCATTAACTGTACTAGGATGGCCAAGGCTCCGGCCACCTGTTGAGATACTACCGCTAGAGATTAATTGGGTTCTTTAACTTCCCAGATAGTACTAGATTGAATCCCTTTCTGGTTTCGGATTATTTTTCCTTTGCCTACATATAAACCCAATAGTCTGACGTATTTTTTACACAACCTGCTCTTTCATCTTACACCTAACAACACTTAGGTAACCGAAAAAATTACTCCTCACGCAATGGGCTAACTACTGCCCTGTAGTATTTCAGTGGCTGCTTTCCTCTTGTTAAGGGTAGAAGTTCGTCAAGGAGAAGGACACTCTAAAATTAAGCCATAGTTCTTTAGTCTTGGGTAGTGTCATAACCTCTTTACCATGGCCTTTCACTGTCTTGGGTTAGGGTTCTCTTGCTTAGGTTAGAGTTCTCTTGCTTGAGGGTTCACACAAGCTCACTATTCTATGTTTCGTTATTTCCTTTCCTCACTCGCTATTTTCCCTGTTGAAGCCCTTGGGCTTATAGCATCCTGCTTTTCCAACTATGGTTTTAGCTTAGTAAATAATAATGATAATAATGATAATAATAATAATAATAATAATAATAATAATAATAATAATAATGAGGCTCATTGACAAGTTATGCGTAATTCCAAAACATGTCTGTTTTATATCCCCCTTCTTTCACGTTTGTAAGCAATGAAGACTGGGGAGTTAAGGATACAAATTGTGTATCTCTGCTAATTTTTGAAGAAATTGCAATATTTTTTGATATCCTCAACTCTAGTAGGCATATCAAGTCCAAATTATTTAGAACCGAGTTCATAAGCTCCTTTTTTTTTATTTTTTTTTTTTTTTTTTTTTTTTTTTACAAGCTATAGTTGTTGAGTTTACACTCTTAAACAGGATTATTATTCCCATTCTTTAGTACGAAATCGAATAGTTTGCTATCTTAGCGTGTGTCGCGGTTCCAGGATAATCCCTATCAGTTATTATATAATTTTTTGGGTTAGTACTTCGCTCAACTATCTAAAAGAATGTATATTTTCCATCATTACTTTGGCTTTGTAAGATATCAATTAGAGTTGAGTGTTAAAATCTCTTCATTTCAGACTTTACGATACACGTTTTTTGTACACTAGGATGAACACTAGGCAAAGTCAATCAAATACCTTGCTATTGAAAGTGAACAAGACTCCGTCAAACCTAATGTGTGATAGGCATTGCTTTAAGCTTGACTTTTCACAGTCCTCTGTGTTTGTAACACTATTAATAAGCTGTATAACTAACACTAGATTAAAATTTAGTCAAAACCTACAGATATGCCATCACGAATAGCAGCACAAAATTATACTGAAATCTGTATGCGCGGGGAATTTTATATTTATTAAATTAGTCATCATAATGTTTTCAAATATACGAAGTTGACAAGTATTGTTCATACAACAAACAGGGTCAGCATTATAAATGCAGTGTCACCGTCAGTGTCAATGGCAGTATAAGGTGAACTTGGTGAAATACATGCTGGAGATAGTCAATGTTGATCACAAAATCTATATCCTAATTATGTTTGAAACTTATGTATAGAAATATAGAATAAATGTATTAATGTTCCTTTGTCATTGGTATGATGAATATATTGCTTATCCTTTTTTTTCACGGATATTCAGTATTGCTTGGCATAATCGTAGATGATAAAGCCTTAAAAACACTTGCCAAAACGTTTTCTGCGTAAATATGAATAGAATCCACATTCACCTTTAATGACACAAGGTCTCTGAATATTGTTTATACTCATATTTTTTAGCAAAATACTCTATCAAGAAAGTGTGAGGAATCTAAATTTCTCTTAATACGAATCTAAAAAGGTATAGAGTAGCAAATTTCCATATTTGAACATACGGTTGAGCTCTTAGATAATTTTTAGTGAATTTAAGTTAATAATTTCGACCACTTTAAAAATCAAAGGACACTTCTTTGCATTTTCGTATTAAATGCCTGTAAAGCATATGTATGTTGGTCTTTAAATAGTTTGTTTTATAAAACATGCCTCTGCCTTTCCTTAGAAGATCATAGCCTTTGAAATACAAATCGGTGTTGTAAAATATATGCGTAATAGTAAAAGTAAATAAACAAAGCTTCTAATGCTTGCAGCGGAATTAATTCAAGGGTGATCATCAAATTTTAGGAAACTGTTCGATAGTTGTCACATAGGGATGCTTTATAGAAATCATAAAATATTTATTTCCCCCGCGGAGGTTTCCTTCTCGTGAAAACTGTTTTTTAGCTTTCATTTTCAGGTTTATGTTGAACGCCCTCCTTTTATGGCCAAGTGAAATATAGGTTAGTGGGGTATCTGGGTCCTTGCCAGCAAGAGCTCCCATCATTTCAAAATTCTTGGCTTTATGTTTCTTTTTCTTATCCTTTCATCACAGAGAATATGACGATCAAGGATAAACGCATCTAGTGGCGCTCTGCTCGGCATCTTCAATGCTTCAGAATTCCTGCCAGAAATATATGAAATTTCTTAGAAATGTAAAAAAAAAGTTTACGCTTTTGAAAGGCATTTACTAATTGTCTGTAATATTTGTGTCATTATAATTTTGGATCTACTTGAGTTATTTTCTAGAAATCTGAGAGACTTGAGAACAATTCCGTTTTGGTGCACATGAGAGAGAGAGAGAGAGAGAGAGAGAGAGAGAGAGAGAGAGAGAGAGAGCTTCCCTCGTGGTCGACATTTTATGAGGAATGTCATCCAATCTGGCAAACTTCAAAATAGTTTTAAACTAGATCTTTTAAAGTTATGACAGCCGTTGATCGAGGAAGATGGATTTAGTAAACGAAGCTGTGTTGCCTTGGTTACGGGCTGCTACTTTTCATAGAAATGAATTGCTAGATTTTATTGAAGATTAAAGTTTTCGTATTGCTCATATGTTAAACGAACATTAAGTATCAAATAAATGTACTTGTTATAAGGTTTTTTATTATCTTCGCAATTATCTTAGATTATCCAGACATTTTGCGATAAATTTTAAAACCTTTTATTTTAATTTCGACAGAACACGAGTTTTGAACTCTTTATAACGAGACGTAGTTCGTTCTCAATTCTGGCTTGGTTAAGAGGCAATAGCTCTCTTAAGAGTTGCATTATGACATTTTTCAAATGTCTCGAATTCCACCACGAACATGTTCTTTTTGCTGGTGAATATTGTAGCGAAGGGATTTTAACTTTTCCGTATTGTTATAATTGTAGGAGAACATTTCTTTTTATTTATGCGTGATAAAGGTAATAAAAAAAACCATTCTTTTTATTTTCTAATGTAGAGGTCGATACACGAAAAAGTGGGGCTTAACTAAAAAAGCGATGGAAGGTTAGAAATTGAGGTAAATGGAAACAAGAAAATAGTACCAAGCTAGGCCGTATAAGTTAACGGAAGTGTGTAGTGCTTGCTAGAATGATTGACTATTTATGGGTGCCTATGTTGCTAGTGATAATAGTATATGATCTTGGAAACAAACATTTTATTGAAAGATTTCTTTTTTTTCGCCTGTTCGGGCTATTAAAATCAATGAGATATAACATTGCAGTAAACAATTGTGATTCAGTACATTGCATTTCCGAAACGTAATGAAAATTCCAGTATCTTCCAATAATATATAGATCTTTTGCATTTGAGTATTCGTGAAAATATCATCTATCGGTTGGTGTTACATTAGAGGTAGTACATAATACGTTGGCCAGGGTACCAGCCACCCGTTGAGATACTACCGCTAGAGAGTTCTTGTCCTTTGACTGGTCAGATAATATTACATTGTATCCCTCTCTCTGGTTATGGCTATTTTTTCCTTTGCCTACACACAGTGTTCTCCGAATAGTCTATCGTATTCTTTACACATTCTCATCTGTCCTCATACGCCTGACAATTAAATCTTCACTCAAGGGTTAACTACTGCACTGTAATTGTTCAGTGGCTACTTTTCTCTTGGTATGGTAGAAGAGACTGTAGGTTTGGTAAGCAGCTCTTCTAGGAGAAGACCCTCCAAAATTAAACCATTGTTCTCTAGTCTTCGGTAATGCCATAGCCACTGTATCATGGTCTTTCACTGTCTTGGGTTAGAATTTTCTTGCTTGAGGGTACACTCGGGCACACTATTCTATCTTATTTCTCTTCCTCTTGTTAATTTAAAGATTTTATAGTTCATACATAAGAGATTTATTTAAATGTCGTTACTGTTCTTAAAATATCCTATTTTAATGGTTCATTACGTCACTTGTAGTTTATGTATTTCCATGTTTCCTTTCCTCACTTGGCTATTTTTCCCTGTTGGAGCCCTTGGGCTTATAGCATTTTGCTTTTCCAACTAGGGTTGTAGCATAGCAAGTAATAATAATAATAATAATAATAATAATAATAATAATAATAATAATAATAATAATAATAATAATAATAGTCGCAGTGGAATATATATCTGGAGATGCCCATTGGATTATGCCCAATAACAGCTCGACTATTTTGTTATATTGGAAGCATATCGCGTTTTATTGCACACACATATATTGACTACCTTTGTCTGCTAGTTACTTTCCTGCAGATTCATTTTTATACAACGCTTCCATCACCTTTAAGGATTTGACCACATTTAAATGATAGAAATATATGTTCGCTTTGTCATTTGTTAGCTCTATATTTTCGATTATATTATTTTTTTTTCCAGCTATGATTATCACTAGTGTACCTGAACCGTCAAAAAATGACGTCTAAATATTTCGACACACACACACACGCACACACACCTGCTGGTTCGGCAATTTGTGGGGGAGAGTGGTTCCGAGTTTATCCTTTTATATATATATATATATATATATGTGTGTGTGTGTATATATGTATGTATATACATATATATATATAAATATATATATATATATATATATATATATATATATATATATATATATATATATATATATATATATGCATTTTTCTTTATCATATAGGGGCAATATTTCAAAATGATGAAACAATATAAAAATGATAACTATATGTTCAATTTTCCATTTGTTAGCTCTTTATTAGCGAGTAAATCATTATTTTTTCAATTAGGAACATTATCTTCCGAAATAACTCGTATTATTTTATGTGTAAATATTTTGAAATTACCGTCAAATTCTTGGTGTATCTATCCAACACCCCTATTTACAAACCATTTATTAGATGCAATATTACTCTAATTCCTTCAGTATGGTTCTGCATCCGACTAGCAAATATAACGGGAACTATTCAACTTTCATTGGTAAGGGAAACATAGACATGCCTCATCACGTTCTCCTATCACGTTTAATATATCCATGTTCAGGAGCATATGCAAAACGAGTAGAGGGAATGGATGGAGATTGTCGTTATAACATAGTCGAGTAAATTGTTGTTTCGCCCAATTTTATTATGTAAAAGGAAATTAAAAATACGATTAAACCGTTTCCTCGTCGTAGCAAATATTCGGTATAGATAACCAAGCCGTGGTAAAAGATAAGTATTGATGGTATTAAAAGCTTTTCCCTTTATTTACAAAGAGGATCGTTGTTTTAACTATCAGCAGATCAGGAGGGGGATGAAATGAAGAGTAGTATGTCAATATGAATCCAGGTAGTCGCTCATGCGATTGTATCAGGAGTGAAAATATCTATTAACCGCTGGATACTGGCTGGACTAGACTTGGTTTTAAATCCCTGCCACAGGTGTTTGCTTGGCTTTTGTCAAAATCAGTTTCCTTTTGAGAACCAAAATTGGAGGCTGTGGATATCGACAATCTATCATGTTTAGCGTTAATTAAGCTAGTTGTCAGTCATGACCACAGCGGCATTGGGACCCTTTGATCATGGTTGGCGTATATTCATCGTGAAATTTTGTTAATACAATGTATTTGTAGTTATTGACGTAAACCTATATTACATTTTTTAACAACGTGAACGACGAAGAGATTATTTGAAGGAAAATATACCGTCAACTTGATCAATCGAACAGATATATTGTCGGTGTTTAAAAAGGATGAAAAGAAGGTGCGACAGCATGAATGGGAATTAATGAAGAGGAGGATTTGGAGTCTGAGGTTAGAGTGGATGTTTGTAATGATAGTTTGGTGATCACTTATTGATAGAAACGAACGAGCCGTATCTTGCTGAGGGTTTGCTTATGTATGTGAGTTTTCACGTGTGTGTATGAATCTACCTACACATGCAGTCAATGTGTAAACGTTTAATATAAATACGGTACTGTTCATCTTTGCATCCCCTTGACTCAGTTCCGATCATTGCCCGAAAAAGGTCTATTGCAGTGTCTGTTGATCATACTAAGAAACTTTGATATAAGCGGTACCTTCCTGCATTTTATTTACTTCGTTTCTTATGCATTTGTTTGTAATAGGGTTTATAGGGTTGTGGCAAAATGTTACTTCTGTTCGTTTATCGTTTCGAGAATGCTGAAAAAGCATGATAACCGACTAAGATGCGTAGTTTATTTTCATTCAAAACACACTTTCTGCAAGATGAAGGAGGCACCCTAGGTTCACGACCGCTGGAGGAAAGAGAGACGTGAAAACAAAAGACGATACTCTTGCTCAAGCTAGATGAAATTCAAACCAGAATGCAAAGCAGAAGGTAAAAGAAAAAATGACTGATAATATTTCGTTGCTACTTTCTGTTCACAATGCAAATGTGAAATGGAATGGCTGTGTTTTATGTTACATGTACATATATTTGCATATAGTTTTGATTATAAGATAGAATAGCCAAGAATCTTAGGATGACAAATATACGAGAGAGAGAGAGAGAGAGAGAGAGAGAGAGAGAGAGAGAGAGAGAGAGAGTACAATAAATCCCCCACACAACAACAAATCCCCCACACAACAACAGTAAAACCAGGGATTTTAAGTCAACCGGGTAAAACTAGAATTTGTACATCGCCACTTATGTCTACTATGCAAATGCATTTTTTTTTGTACAATGGGGACACTTAATGATACAGTACGAGGGAGGCAAAATGAAACCTGAAAAATCTAGATTCCTTATTTTTATTGAAAAACCGATGGCTACACTCAAACAAAGGCGTACCCTTCATAATGGTTAGACTGATAGAAGAACTATTCATTCGAGTCTTTACTATGTGATCTTACATAAAATGTATTATAAGCAAAATGATGAGGTTCCTAGTTCTGCAATTTATAGAACTGGCACCGTGAGTAAGTCTGAGCTTTTACAATTATGAATGATATTTTCTTCCATCCTTCCTTCAGAACTGGTGTTTCAACTGCTCAACTGAGATTATCATTTACTATATTCAACCAAACAGCCTAATCGGTGTGCAGAGAGTATTTACTAGGAACGAGCTTTTACTGACTGATAATGCCATAAACATGCATTTCCTTTGTTGTTGTTTTGATGTTAGGGAGATAATCTGAAAGTAATAAGAGACCATTCTTGTTTTTCATCAGCCATGTGTTGTTTTAACTAATTTGAAGGTAAGAATATTGGAATGTTAAATGCTTATTTCGGAATGCTGTAAACGATATATGGGTGTGGTTGTGCTTTCTCTCGAGTATGTTATAATATATGATCAACATTCAATGTACAATTGTATATCTTGGATAGTACAAAGGTGTGTATGGTTCAGCTCTTATTCATTGTAGGGTGATTTACGGGCTACCTTTTGGATGAATTAAATTTTGATACATTCCATAGTTTTGAGATGTAATCTGATTGTATTTCCTGATAACCAAAAGCATACTGTATGTAGTTTCATTACAAGACTGTTTTTAGTAATTTTATAAAATATAATCCACGTTTTGTTTGGAAAGGAAAATATGTTAATAACGAGAAACTAAAAACGGTAATTATACTTGCAAACATTGTTATTTTTTATGCGTAATTTTCTATGCATTTCCTATTGCTTCTTATTTGACCTCGTTCACTGTGATAAAAGTTTCATGATTCTGTAATGCCCTGTGTGCGTGTATATTATCGCTCTAATTTTTCTTTTCCTATTAGACTAAATCGTGTTTCAGTTTCCTACGTATATCTTGACAACTAGAGGGGACAATTTGCCCTTTGAAGTATTCATCTTATGTTTTAGTGACCTAATTGTGTAATTTCATACTAATTGAATATACATATAAAGATTTTGTACAATAAGTGTTGTTGTTTCTATTATATGGGCTACTTTCCTCTTGGTAAGCGTAGAAGAGACTCTTTAGCTATGGACACTCCAAAATTAAACCTTGTTCTCTAGTCTTGGGTAGTGTTATAGCCTCTGTACCATGGCCTTCCACTGTCTATGATTAGGGTTCACTTGCTTGAGGGTAGACTCGGACGCGCTGCTCCATCTTATTTCTCTTCCTCTTTTTTTTTTCTTTTTTTTTTTAGTTTTTATAGTTTATATATGATGGATCTAGTTTAATATTGTTACTGTTCTTTAAGTATTTTATTTTGATT
>NC_090739.1:47708631-47738631 GCF_036898095.1 Palaemon carinicauda
TATTCATGTTCTCCAATGATTATACTTTAGCAAAAAGACTTGAGGTATTTGAATTAATTTCATCCTCTTCCTCCTTCTCCCTTCCCGCCCCTCTCTCTCTCTCCTTTCTGTTCAAATAATTTTCTCACCCTCTCCATTTACTTTTCTGAAGGTATTGAAGGTCATATTGTTGATAACATTTTAATTTTACAAAGAATAACTTGTATATTCGTCGTTTTTAATGAGATGTTTTGGTAATATAAACCATAATGAAAAGGCAAGTGAAGTCATTTTTTTGTTTATACTTGTAATGGGTGTTTTTCATCATGGAAATTATATTGTTCAAGTAAAATCTGCATTATAAGTACAGCAATCACACATGATCAAAGATAGTGTTCAGGTATCAGTTATTTTTATATATTTTTTATATTTTCTAGGATACAACTTCAGTGTATCTGCTAAAACTTTTAAGATTTAATCTGATTATATTTATATTCAAATAATTAATTATTAGATTTAGAAGTGCTTAGGGTAAAAAATTTTTGCTGCAATATTTTTTTTTTTATTTAAGTAGTTTTTTGGGATTAGTAAAACTAAAAAAAAAATTTGTAAGTGAATTTACATGAAAAAAAAGCAAGTTTGTTTCTGTTTGTCACTATTGTGTGGCAATTAAATAATAAATGATGAGAAGTATTGAATTAAACGACTTTTATATCGTAAGTTAATTTTCACAGAAATACGAGCATAAATCTTCTTCAAAGTGAATAAATGATTCAAGTACATCTTCAACAGAACTCTAAATTTTTCTAATGAAATGATTAAGGAAATGTCTCTCGCTGACTTTTAGATTACTAGAACAGTTTATCGTAATAATAATAATGATAATAATAATAATAATAATAATTCCTTTATTCCATAAAACAATGGGTATTCTGTTACATAAAGAATGTATTTACATTGGAAGGTTCTTAAATAGTAATGACCTATTAAAATACATTTAGGATAGTATTTTACTACGATCTAAAATCCATAAATTATATATTACGTCTGCAATAAAACTATTTAAAATTCCACATTAAAAATAAGAATTTACGTACAAATTGGCTATATTTAGTAAATTAGGATGTTTCTAAGACAAGTCCAAAACACATGATGTCTAAAAATTCAAGAACATTGTAGTGTCTAAAAAGGTAAAATTTTGTTTACATACGGTCAATAATGAATATATACATACAGTAGATAAATACACACGCACTTATAAATAAATACATTTTGTCTGAAAAAGGTGACAATAAATGTCCTCAATGCTAATAAAAATACAGTAATAAAATAAAATTAAATTTTCAGTTTATCACCTTTCATCCATACATTACAAACTGCAAACTAGTCACTTAAAAGTAACCAATGTGTTGCACACTTCAACCAGAATATTATAATCCTTGCTGGCTCGCAAATAAGAATGATTTCAATTTCTTTTTAAAAACAGGTAAATTTCCACATTCCCTAATATCCACAGGCAGTGCGTTCCATAACCTAGGTCCCCTGACTGAAGTTGCCCTATCAGCTATTGCTGTTCGCCTACTTGGAACCATCAGATTGCTGCTCTGCCTAGTTTGACGAGATCTCGTCTGCTCGATGGTTTCCAATCTTAATATTCTTTGGGGTATATGTTCATGCAATATTTTATGAACAAAAATACAAACATCATAAACTTTTTTATTTTCTATCTTTAACCATTCCAGTTTTCTAATATACGGTGAGGCATGATCATATTTTTTCCCATAACCTGAGGCGACTTTCGATGCAAAATTTTGAATCTTCTGTATTTTTTGAGAGTTTAAATTTGAACATCCATTCCATATCGTGGAGCAATAGGATACTATGCTTATTGCTAATGCTTCAACAACTAATTTTCTGCTCGCCTCATCAAAATGACCTTTATTTCTATTTAGGAAATACAGCACTCCCTTAGCTCTGCTATATATCTTTTCTACATGATTATCAAAAGTAAAGAATCTATCAATAATTACACCAAGATTTTTTACGCTTTCACTTGGTTTGATGTTGTCATTATTAACTTTAATTGAAATATTGTTCGGCAGTCGGTTAATATATTGACGAGATCCTATAAACAAAAATTGAGTTTTATTGGCATTCATTTTTAAGCCATTTTCAGAAAAATATTTGTTTACTTTTATTAAATTTCTTTCAGCTCGATTGAGAATTTCTGCTACGTTATCGATCATACCGGAGTGAAGAAATTGCGCATCATCAGCATATTGGACTAACATGTCAGAGTCATTTATACCAACAAGGTCATTTACGTAAATATTAAATAGAATTGGTCCAAGAATCGAGCCTTGTGGTACTCCATATTCCACTTTATGTCTGCTTGAGATGTGGTTATCTATTTTTACTGATTGAGTCCGACCTGTCAGATAATCTCTAAACCAAAAATCATCGATACCTAAATCAATCATCTTTTTTAGAAGTAGTTTATGGGACACAGAATCAAAAGCTTTTGACAGATCACACAAGGTAAGCAAAGATATTTTACTATTATCAATATTTTCGTGAATCTGTTCACATATTATTGTTAGAGCAGTTTCTGTAGATAAATTTTTTCTGAAACCATGCTGAGTGATAGATAATAATGTCTCTGACTCCAAGTAGTCGTATAGTTGGTCGCTCACAATTTTCTCCAATACTTTTGACATAATAGATAACAAAGATATTGTTCTAAAATTACTGGGATCATCAACGTCACCTTCCTTATAAAGCGGATTTACTATACTATATTTCCATTCAATTGGGACCTTGCCTGTTACGATTGAAGTGTTTATAATTACAGTAAGATAAAGGCCTATGACTGACATTGAATCTTTTAAAAATCGACTTGTAATGTTATCAGGACCATGATAACATTAATGATCATAATGGGGGTTAACAATGAATCACTTGTAAATTACAGACACACTTGGAGAGAATGGACCTAGAGGGTGAACGGTTATATGAATAAGATTGTTACAACAAAAAAAGACAGTTATTGGGCGTCTTGTGTCGTATCGACGCCAGCCATGACTGAGATAAGCCTACCATGGCTGATGGGCCTACTATCTGTTGCGCACTCACGACTTGAGCTTGACCTGAACTCGGACTCAACTAACTAATGTTGGCTTCCCAGCTGTTCTTATGGGGTGCATATTGCTGGAGGTTATGAAGGCTTGTCTGGCCTCTGGGTAGCGGTGGCAGGTGATGCAACCGCACCAGACCGGTTTCTCGCCTCCTTTTCGTCCCCTCTCAACGGTGTAATTGTTGACACGGAAACAAATTTAGTACACTTGTGTTTGGGTCAGCAGATACCTAACAAAGAGAAAAGCGGTTTAAACCAATTCCTACACTGCCCAGGGATCGTGGAGATGAGGTCATAGGTCGACAACCGCCGCCCTACTTCCTGTGCATTGACATTAACCCAGTTAACGGCAGTTTTGGCATTTGTCTAAATTATGTAAATTATTTATTCTGAACCCCTTATATGTGACAGTCATTATAGCAGTCATCTTGTAGTTTAAAAAGGGCGTCCTGTAACACTATTTCTTTTTTATATTGTGGCACAAACAGTACACCATCTAGGAGGCTACGTAGGTTGTAAGTCTATCATAGCACGTCAAGAAGTGCATTGTAAGCCTTACATAAGGACTTCCCTTCGACCCATACCTACGCATGCTCTAAATCCTTGTAATTTACTTTTGATCTCACTTCCCGTGTTACATCAAGGTTGAACTTCTTTAACATAAAATTTTACTTCATAGTGTAATTGCGTGGTTGCGCTTTAGCTGAATGGTGTAAAGGGAACAAAAAACCTCTCAAATATTCTAAACCGTGCGAACCGCGGTTTCAAACCGCTTATGTGAAGCGGGCCTTAAAGCTCACTTCACACAAGCGGTTTGAAACCGTGCAGTAGATTCTCTCATGTCAAAGAACATGTCTTCACACGAGCGGTTGTTTCCCGTGAGGTTCGTCTGCATCTGGGCCGCTTCACCCGAGAAGTTTGAAACCGTAGGGTTGCAACCGTGCGGTTCAGAAATCAATATGGCTCAACGAGGCCCTTCACACTCTGCGGGAGATAACCATGCGGTAGAATAACCGACCGGTACTGATTTCTAAACCTCGTGCACTGCTGAACTGGGCGTCAGGATGCTTGAGAAGCTTATGGCATTTCCAGACGACAGGTTTTCCCCCGTTCGGTAGCAGTGGTTCAGCTGTTGCAGAGGGTAGGCGTTCCTCTTCTGCTGCTATTCTCAACGATTAATATGAATGGTCTTCTTCTTCTTCTTCTTCTTCTTCTTCTTCTTATTATTATTATTATTATTATTATTATTATTATTATTATTATTATTATAATGCACTGTATTAAAGGTACGTTAAACGTAATAAAATTATGATTATACAAGTGAATGTTTTCTTTTGCTTATATGTTACGTAGATGACGAGGCATTTGGTGAGATGATGATGATATGTTACGTAAGATGAACTCTATCCAATCTTTTAAGAGAGAGAGAGAGAGAGAGAGAGAGAGAGAGAGAGAGAGAGAGAGAGAGAGAGAGAGAGGGGGGGGGGGTGGACTTGATCAATGCTTGCGATGATACCGTCATTTAAAAAGAAATAAGGATTGTTGCTGAAATAATAGTGATTATTATTATTATTATTATTATTATTATTATTATTATTATTATTATTATTATGTGGGTTCACAAAGACAACTTTCTTCTTCGCGTCCTCCATCTTGAACAAACACCGACAGGCTTAAGGTTATGGATATTACCTTGGACAGACTAGTATTTTGTTCCCTGATGCAGACGAACCGCGCGGGAAACAACTGCTTGTGTGAAAACATGATCATTGACATGTGGGAATCTGCCACCCGGTTTCAAACCGCTTTTGTGAACTAGCCTAAGAGGTGGGATTTCTTAAAGGGAGGCCATGGTTCAGATTTGAAATTTGTAGAGAAATAACATGAAAAGGACACAAAATATATAATTTGTCAGTTAATGCTAAAATTCCCTTAACCTTGGTATTGAAAAGATCGAGACATGTAGCAGGGAAATTTAACCCTTGTTAGCCACCCGTATTGAGGGTGAATACTTGCGATACTTGATCCACAGGTAATGCAGGACACTTTTGATTGTCACTTTGCTGGTGTTTTAAAGAATTTCTTATGACAAACCTCATGTTGATTATTAACAGAGAGATGAGTGGAAGACCACAGATTTCACATCACATTGGCAACCCTTCCCATTGAGAAAATTCAAATCTGCTCCATGAAGTTTTAGGTAATGGTTCCAGGCTATGATAGTATTCCATGTGCCATTATTAGTAACTGTACTTAAAGAATCATAATTTTTTTTTTTTTATATGCATGGAGATTATTTGAATATTACCTTTTGTTAAATCTGGAAATCTTACTCCCTAAGTGGCCTTTTACTGTTCCTTCCAATTAACATAAAAAACTTGTGAAATAATAGACATACAGCATGCTTTTGATGAGGCTCATGTGATATCTGAAGCACAACAGAATATTACTCCAACTCTGAGTGGCTTCAGAAGCATTGATTTCTACTCCTGATTTGTTAGTTTTTATGGAATACACCATAATTCAAGCATTTGTGCCAATGCACCTCATTGTCTTTTTTTCATCTAGAAATGAAAAAGCAAAGTATTTCAAGACTTCTATTGCTTTGAAGGTTCAGAGGAAAGGCTCAGAGATCACAAGTATGAGTAGGTTCAACACTTCAAGTAGGAAATATCAAGGATTTCATCAATGTATTGTCTTAAAGCTACCATCTTTGCCTTCAGAGTACCAGGATGGAATTTTTCATGTTTTTTTTCAAAACCGGTGCTGCATTCATTAAAATTTTTGAACAAAACATTTCTAGTCAAAGGCTAGAAGGTTTGATGATTTCGAATTTAAGAATGGATGTAATTCGGCATGCACGGTCTTCATAAATATTAGGGTATGAGAGTTCTCTCATAAATTTGTTACTGACGTATGGCAATATGTACTGTATAGGTATGCATAGTTAGGACATAGTGGCACAAACATTTTTTTCTCTATCGCAGTTACTCAGGAAGATAGGAAGTCAGTTGCATAAATAAAACAAAAAATCAAACCATTATATATCATACTGTACTGAATTATATCCTGAATTTTGTGAGAGAAAAAATCAGTCTTGAGGGAAAGAGATCTTACAGGTATCAAGGTTAAAACTGCTTTGGTTTCCAAGCCATTCATGAGACACTGGGTATAAAAACAATCCCCTGGAAATCGTTTAGTGAGACACCCAACTAACAAACACAAATTACGATGTCAACTTCAAGATTGAAGAAGTTTTTTTTCAAGAAATTAAGATTTAGAGGCACTGTAGAAACCTAGTTCAAATTCACTTTGAATATTTAAGAAAGGAAGGAGGTTGAAAAGTGATATTTAGAATTTACTATATTTTTATAAAACGGCAGAAATCTTCGTCCCATTGTCTTTCCTTCTTTTCTGTCTTATTTCCACTCAGTCGATGAAACTTTCCTAGTCCTCGTTACGGGAGCTTGTTCTGATCAAAGGCAGCTAGAAGGCATTTCCCTTGGGCTCTCCATATCAAGAGAATCATTACATTGTTCAGCGCTGTCATTTTTTTGACGGTAAATCCTGCCACCGGTTCCGAAAGCTTTTTTTTTTTATATATGCTACTGAGATCTTCCTTTTATTTTTCAATTTTGGGTGGAAGGGCAGAAAGTGCAATCGATGAATGGGATTCTGAAGGAGTTTGAGTGTTAGATGCTCATATAGTCATAGTTAACTATATGTCCTTATGAAAAGAATATCAGCTGGAATCAGCTAATATGATTTTTTAGTTCTATTTTCCTAATTTTTCATCTCTCCCTTTTCATCGCTAAGCAAATTATGTATTTTATTTTACAGCAAGTGTTGGGTCTTTGAAAAAGTGTGATAAAAGGTGGAACAATTTTTTCTTTTTATTATTTTTTTCATAGGATGTTGGAATTCCTTGTGGAAATCAGTAATTTTTGCGGGGAATCCTTTTAGTTCATTATCGAAACTTGAAGCTTATTTGCAAGGTACACACATTTTATCTGATAGTGACAAATTCTACTTTGAACTACTCGGAACAAGTCAATTAGGTTATTAATCTGGTTATACCGGAGATGATGTAATTTTGGTAGTAGGTTGGCCAGGGCACCAGCTACCCGTTGAGATACTACCACTAGAGAGTTATGGGGGTCCTTTGACTAGTCAGACAGCACTACATTGGATTCTTCTCTCTGGTTACGGTTCACTTTCCCTTTGACTACACATACACCAAATAGTCTGGCCTGTTCTTTACAGATTCTCCTCTGTCCTCATACACCTGACAACAATGAGATTACCAAACAATTCTTCTTCACCTAAGGGGTTAACTTCTGCACTGTAGTTATTCAGTGGCTACTTTCCTCTTGGTAAGGGTAGAAGAGACTCTTTAGTTATGGTAAACAGCTCTTCTAGGAGAAGGACACTCCGGAATCAAACCAGGGTTCTCTAGTCTTGGGCAGGGCCATAGCCTCTGTACCATGGTCTTCCACTGTCCCTTGGGTTAAAGTTCTCTTGCTTGAGGGTACACTCAGGCACGCTTTTCTATCTAATTTCTCTTCTTCTTGTTTGTTAAAGTTTTTATAGTTTATATAGGAAATATTTTAATTATGTTATTGTTCCTAAAATATTTTATTTTTCCCTATTTCCTTTCCTCACTGGGCTATTTTCCCTGTTGGGGCTCCTGGGCTTATAGCATTCTGCTTTTCCAACTAGAGTTGTAGCTTAGCAAGTAATGATAATAATAATAATAATGATAATAATAATAATGATAAAATGATTTGTTACTCTCAAAATCGTGGGTATCAGATGCTTTGAAAAAATTGCCAACTGAAATATCAGTTTAAAACCGTAGGAGTTAGTACGAGTGTCATTTGCAAATTTATTTGTGGGGTTTTTCTTTGGTAAAGCTCTTGAGGAGATGCGTAAACCAATCTTCTGAATTAGAATAAAGTCACCATTATCATGATGAAACCTATATGAGTTTGAGTTCCTGTAGGCAATTCTCGAGGGTATTTAGGGAAACACATTTATGCAAGAATAAAGTTCACCAAACCGGTATTTACCAGATTGCAACAGCGAATCCTCTGCAAATTATAAATATTGCAAATTATAGACAAATGAAACAGGATACCTGTAGGTGTTAGGACCTAGTTCGTTTGATTAAAATAAATTTAGCTTCCATTTTAGAATGAAAATTTCAACATAGAATGTTTTTTAATAACATTTGTTCATCCCATTGAGATGCGGATGAAAATGAAAACCGGAAAATCTCCATTTACCGTAATTTCCCCCATTTGTAAAAGGGATACAATTTTAGGGCGGAAGGTACCATGCCAACCAGATTGTGTATTAAGACAACTGAATGGGTATTCTTGTGCTTTAATAATCTTTGATAAGTATTCTTTTAATCCATCTTTTACATTTTTTTAGTTTTGTTTATAGTTAAACCCATATAAGCAGCGTCAGTGTTTATATGCATGTATACATACATGTACAAGTTTGTATATGGGTATTTATTAATCTATGTATATGTGTAGGTATATATGTGTGTATGATTTCTTATTTACGTAGTTAAGTATGAAAAATAATTTAAGATAAATGCATAATAATGAAAAGAAATTGTAAGTAAATCTGTATATGTGCAGGTATATATGCCTGCATGATCTCTTATTTATATAGATAGGAATATAAAAAAATCTACAGTATATTATCCTGTAAATATAAACAATGTCCAGGAGTACAGTATGTACTACTGTATACAAATACATCACTTTTATACATGAAAACAGGATTCTGCTTATGGAGGACATCATGACATGACTGACCAGCAGGGTTGCCATTTCTGATGTTGAATACGTGCTACACGAACTTCCAAAATGCGCTAGAAAAGGGCTGAATAATTTTTTAAGATATAACAATGTTAAAGGTGAAATTGCTTCAATAAGTCAAGTTTGGAAGAAAGACTGCAAGGCAACCAGTTTATCATATATACTGTACTATCAGCGTGAAAAGCAGTATATTTTATGGTGGCGTAAAATAGCGAATCTGTGCCATATAGTAAAAGCGCGGTAAATTCTACAGAAATGTGCTAGATTCAGCGTAAAAGGTACTAAAATGGCAACTCTGATTAGAGGGAATTGGCGTAAAGCAAGCCCAGTGCAAAGGAGCGCTGGCTATTTGAAATGGTCGCACCGTTAAATTTTTTATCGCGATTATTTGATTTTTTTTTTATATGTATTATGGTTCTCTGTGTCACAATCGAGTGAGATCACAAAGAATAAACTCTCGTAAAGCGCTGGCATACTATATATATATATATATATATATATATATATATATATATATATATATATATATATATATACATAATGAGAACATAAGCCTGGTAATGCTTGGTGTAACTGACAGAATGATTGGTAGATAATGTGTAAGTTGGATATGATAAGTATCGTTCACATATTATTTCAAATATTTCTCTATTTAGTTAGAGAACAACACTTTCTATGCTTAAAGAATTTTAATGTAATAAATTTGATTATAATTTTGCGCTGTCTAAGAAGTTTTCTTTCACTAGTTATTTCTTAAGGCATTGTTCTACTTCTGGAGGCTAATTAAATAAATTATTGAATTACATTTATCATATCCATTTTTCAAAAGAAATATCCAGTTAGATTCTTGGTACGTTTAATTATAGGCTACACTTCTAATTTTTTTATTCTTTGTCAAGGGTTTGAATAAATATGTAGGTATCACCTGTTTTTTCTCTTTGGAGTTTTTGTTATATGAATATATGAATATATAAGCTTCTGTTGTTAGGTCAGGACTGAACCGAAATCTTTTACCTTCATTTTTTATAAAGGTCAGAGTTCATGGCCCTCTCATGCACTTGAATTATTTGTCCTAGGATTATGTTTTGAAGGTGAAAGATTTCAAGGACCGGCAGGTGAGGAAGTACCTGTTAGTTAGCAGTTACCTTATTCTGACTTATACTCTTCTTACCAGGTTATTGTAACCTTGCCAGAAATTAAGTT
The DNA here is from genome assembly GCF_036898095.1 of Palaemon carinicauda. NCBI lineage: Eukaryota > Metazoa > Arthropoda > Malacostraca > Decapoda > Palaemonidae > Palaemon > Palaemon carinicauda. Next base: position 47,718,781 of record NC_090739.1, read on the forward strand.
TTCTCCTGAAATTTGGCCATCACTATTTCTCCTAATTTGAAGTGTTTGTTCGTACATGTGTGTCTGAGCGAGAGAGAAGGAGAGATTGATACTAAAATGATATAAATGACTGGCATCTTTCCTCGGAACCTAGTTTTCGATATTAGTAACTGAATATGGAATACCAAAATTCATGCTTTAGGTGAACTTAAATAAAGTCGGCCTTTGAAGTATATAGAAGTGTTTGCTGCTTTTATCTATCTATCTATCTATCTATCTATCTATATATATATATATATATATATATATATATATATATATTGCACATTTAAACATGTTTTTTTTATATTTCAGATAAGTCATATATTTTAATACATTAATGTCTGGATTCTCTTACCCATATATAAATATATATATATATATATATATATATATATATATATATATATATATACAGTATGTATATATATATATACAGTATATATATATATATATATATATATATATATATGTAAAATAATAGCAGCAAATTCTTCTAAATTATTAAATCTCAAAATGGATATTCATTAATGATAAACGCTTCTTCTGGCCTAGGCACCGAGTCAATGTCTCTGAATCAAAACATAGTTGAACAAAACCTCAAGAGAGATAAAGATTGATTTATACTGCACATAGTCATGAATGCATACATACGAACACACACACACACACACATATATATATATATATATATATATATATATATTTATATATATATATATATATATATATATATATATATATATACACACACACACACATATATATATATATATATATATATATATATATATGTATATATATATATATATATATATTACTAAAATATGAGAGGTAGAACCACAGAGGGACTCGGCTGTCAAGAGACATACTTTGTGTTAGTAATTCAGGCTTTCCCTTTATTATTCCTCATAAGGAATTATATTATGGGTAGCTTTGATGGATATGATTATCGCCTAGCAAGGATTAATTGCGTAAAGATATAATTATGAACTGCAATGGTACAATAATCCTCTTTACTCTAATAATAAGCGTCAGAATTATGTTAACCCTATTTCATTTATGTATTTTGATAATGCTTAAAACGGTGAATTCAGTTTCATGATTTTTCTAGTACAATAATTGAATAAAGTATATGGTTAACAACTGAAATAAGTGAATGTACAATACAGTTTAACTGAATAAAATAACTGGGAATGGAAACACTTTATCACAGCGTACCATCAATATATTCAACTCTATACTGACTGTTACGATTGATGTGACTATTGTCTCGAAAAAAATTCTATTCTTGTATATTTTGTTTCTTTCCCAAATGTTTTCTTGTAGTCTACTTCCGCACGTTCATTGATGTTATGTGAAAACTCTCGTTTGTTATTCCGTATTTCTTTAAGAACAACATCCAAGAGAGCATTCCGTCATATAGTTAATCCTATACTTTGACACTAAATTTTTCACTTCAAGTTACTGACGTTTTCATTGTGCGATGCCATCGTAGTTTAAAGGCAGAATTTAATATCACTTACTCTTCTGGATGAGACTCCTAGAAAAAGAAATGGTAATCAGATAGTAGCTTCGCCCTCCGGTTCGTCGATGTATCCAAACAGTAGTAAGCAGGGTGATACAAATTGAAGAGACGCAATAGAAAAGCATCTAATAAATCCCCACCCTACCCCAAGCAGATGGTTCTGTAGTGATGTCTTTAAGTGGCTACTTCAGAAACACCCACTACCAAGGGGGTTCAGCAAAAGCATGAACAAGGAGATAAACACCGCTAATATCTGGTGGTTCTGTCCTAGGTGTCATCCATGTTTGAATTTGCAATATAGCCCAGGTGTGCTTCCCCCATGCCTTCATGGAGGGGAGCCAAGTCAATACGTGGAATAAGAAAAAAAGAGGCCATTTTGGTTTGGACGTAGATCGTGTAATTAGGTTTTAAGGTATCTAGTGACTTCATCTATTGGGTGGCACTGAACAGTCCTGTCATTCCTTCATCCAATTATAGTGATGGATGGATTCAGCTGGTGTTTTGAAGTCTATTCTAGCCAATCCTGGCCCCCAAATTCTAGTGAGGTGGGCTTCAGTCAACTGCTGGTACAGAGAAGTTGTACGTTAAGTCGGCAAGCATTTACCGCTCAACAACGTAACATGTTGGCACTGGCACATGGTTGTGTTTATCAACGTTTACCCATACACTCACGACAACCTTATGATTCTCACTTCTATCAAGGGTTCCACCATAAGCAGATTGTCGATTTAAATGAGTTGGTTCAGGAAATCTAGTTGATGGAATGCACGTCTTTTACGAAAAAAGCCGTGACCATTGTATTAACAGATTTTGGCTACTGGCTGTGATGTCAAGACAACAAAGACTGCAATTCTCATTGATTAACAGATCATCTTCGCTTATTTTCTCCACGGAACAATAGTTTCTGTATGAAGATCAATTCTATACTGATATTATTGGTACGGCTTTGTCGAATAGAATTCTTGCGTAAAATCTTTGTTGTGATGACTTCCTCTTTCAGAAACTAAAGGAGGATGACAACAGTTTTGCATTGTATGTTTGAAATTAAGTTCAGTTGATACACTCATGTCCATTTATACAGAAATATTGAGGGAGAATATTGAATATATTTAGTTACACCAATCTTTCTATCAGAGAGGCATCTGCCTAAAATTTAGTTATAAGATTTTTATTGAAATTACGTGACCTCGATTGCAAAGCCACTGTGAGTAAAGCAAGCGCCCGTACCAGTACAAGACCCGCTGAATTAGCAGCAACTACAACAACAACATTGTTTACGCGTTTTTCTGTGATCAATAACCAGTACTAGTACAAGTCGGGATTAATCTATTATCCAGCCAAAGAAGCCTCTTCAAGAGCCCTTGCGAGCAAAAGGCTGGTTTAATAAAACAATCTTTTTACGGGCTTCTCTTTCAGCAAGAACCCCTGACAGCATAATGCTAGCTTAATCTAACAATACCAACAAATAAGATTTGCTGTGCGTACTAAGTTGTATATCGGATCCGGCGTTTGTCCCTTATTTTCGTTGTGATTGGAGGGATTTGTCCTATAACGCTAAAATGTTTCAATTTGGGCGATTTGAAGCCACCTTTTGATATTGGTACATTTCAGTCATTCTAAAATAATTTTTATATTTCTTGTGCATTCCCTTGACAATTTATAGGAATAAAATCACGGTTATCTTTTCCTTGCAAGTTATTCATTAGATATGAATAATTTCTAAATTGGCCAACTTTAAATCAAGTAACCTTGCTAACTTTTGAAGAAAAAACTCAACCCCACATAATAGATTAATAGGTAAAAGTAAATTCTGTAAAAAATGGTCCCTCTCGAGTACTTAAAGAAGAGTAATAACTGCAAGTTAATGAACAATACCTATTATCAAGAAAAAGTATATGTTGATGTCATAATGAGAGAGAGAGTTTGAGTTAAAGTTTTGGACTTTTTTATTTTTATATTTTGTTTAAAAAGGTAATGATTGCAGTCGGTTTCACCTCTGCTACTATTGCTTAGGATTGTAGCCTACCCTCTCAAGTATAGCCACATGTACGCGTAACGTTAATAATTACATCGCATCTCTTCTGTGTATACATGTATTGTTCCTTCTTTTGAATGTCATTGTAAGCTAAGCTGATTAGCGCGACTACAACACGTTGTGACCTTTATAACCTGACTTTTATAATGCCTCTTCATTAGTTCACATAGTATCTTTGATGTTTCAGGGAGCAGCATCCGGCGGGGGAATTCTAACCCACATTACTTCATTTTTTTTTTTCGTTAATTTTCATTAAGAGTTGCAGAAGAAGTTTGAAACTATTTTTGTCTTGCATTTCCCGTTTACATTAATTGTTGTTCACGCTTGCAAGCACGCACATCCACGGACACATACGCACATGCACTCTATATCAATGTTTGAACGCATGGTCTGTGTGGTATCTTTCTAGAGAAATGTCATCATCATCATCTCCTCGTACGCCTATTGACGTAAAGGGCCTCATAGAGGATTCATTGTCTAGATACATCAAAGGATAGCCAGTTCCTTGTGCTGCGCAGTGCCTATCTAACTAAGGCAAGTGACCCGTATATTTCATTAATTACCGTCGGTTATGTTACTGGCTATACAGAATGTAACTGTGCACTAATAAGAATCTTCTCCATGGTAGAGTCGATGGGAGTTTTAAAACTCAATGGTGTAACAGAAGCTCACGCAAGATATATTTATGGCCACTACATATTAAAAAACTTGATACTTTTTTTACACGAAGAGCATAGAAGAGATGTGCTAGGTTTATTGACGAATCTACTAAAGTTATTATTAATTTTACATTTGAAGACCCTAAAATTTATCTGATTACATAGGCAAAGTCACTGAAAGGAATTGCTATTATTATTATTATTATTATTATTATTATTATTATTATTATTATTATTATTATTATTATTATTATTATCTAAGCTACAATCATGATTTGAAATGCAGGATGTTACAAGACTAAGGGTTCCAACAGAGAAAATAGCCCAGTGAGGAAAGGAAATATTGTAGATAAACTATATAAGAAAAGTAATAGTGAAAAATGTAAAATATCCGATGGTCAGTAACAAGGTTAACATAAATCTGAAAACATTAACTGCAAGTTTGGACTTATGAAATTCCACTGATTCAACTGCCTGATTATGAAGATCATTCCAATATCTGGTTACAGCTGGAATAAAGCTTCTAGAATACGGTGTGGTGTTTCGCCTTATGATGGAGAAGGCAAGATTATTACAGTTAACTGCATACATAGTACTCTTTACTGGATGGTGCAGTCTGGGACGACCTGAATGCAAGGAATGGTCAGAATAATGGAAAATCTTATACAACATGCATGGAGATCTGACCGAATGACGGTGCCTGAGATTGAGATCAAGATGAGGAATAAGAAATTTAATAGATCATTAAGTTTTTGTACACCAAATGAAGAGGAGAGTAAGCAGCGGAACACTGAATAGGAGATCAATACTCAAAACAAGGCAGAATGATAACCTAAAATCTGAAAAACGTTCCCAGTAAGGCATTTTTTTGTGCAATTGAAGAAGTAACAGACCGAATGTTTCTCAAAAATGAATTTACAATAAAAATCACACCTAAAACTTTAAGTGAGTTGTATATAGCTAAAGAAACATTATCAATGCAAATCTGGACGGTGAGGAGCCACCTTCTCGACTTACAAACATGTTTTGAGTTTTGTTAAGATTCCACTTCAGTCCCCTTACTTTGCACCATGGACAAATTTTAGCAAGGGGTCTAAGATAGGACCACAAATCTATATTCAGGAGATGGAATTGATGTAAAGAGTAGCATCATCTGCATAGGGTACAAGCTTGTTTTTTAGGCCAAACCACATATTATCGTATGTATATGTTTTGGAAAGTAATGGGCCAAGAACTCTATCCTTATGAACACCAGATATTACATTCTTATACTCACTATGGTACCAATCAATAAAGATTTTTGCAATCTATGACATAAAAGTCCAATAATGATTCTAAGGAAAGATACACATACTCTCAGCTGTTTGAGTTTGAAAACAAGGGCCTCATGATTAACACGGCCAATGGCAGCACTAAAATCAAGCCCAATCTTACAAACTTCGTAACCCCAATCAAGGGATTTCTCTACATCATTTGAAATTGAAAGAAAGATATAACATGCTGCAAGGCTTTTGCAAAAGCCATATAGCAATTTGGGAATAGATTATTATCTTTAGCATGCCTATTTAAAGGTTTGCCAAAAGTTCTGGAAATTGGGCGGCAATTAGCCAGACTAGAGCTATCACAGATACCTACACATAATTTAGTAACATTATCAGTTCTTTAACAAGGGCGAAAACCTCTTTCTGCTAACTTGCAAAGGATAACTGGCAACTTAGGAGCTAAGAAATTACAGGTCTTTGTAAAGAATAAAGGGAATATACCCTTTGGATCTACACCCCCCATAAGCATCAAGGTACATCAATAGTATTTCAATTTCAGTTAGTTTAGCCTTAGAAAAAACAGAAATGAGGAAGATCGAGTTTATCATTTCTCTGCTTATTGTTAAACAAATTGGCCAAAAGAGTTACCTTCTCCTTTAGACAGTGACTGACTGAGCCATCTGGTTCAAGTAAAGAAAGAACTGTTACGGCCACACCAAAAAGTGTAGATTTAAGAGTAGCTCTCTATTTGGGCTACTTGGTTGTCCAAGAAAGGGTTTCTTTCATCGTCAAATTGTATTCCATTTTTTTTTGGTGCAGCATAAACTGTCTGAGCAACAGCTCTTACCTGAGTAGAGTTGTTCTAAGTCAGATCTATCTGTTACTCATCCAAAGATGATACGCATTCTGTTTCAGCAAATGAGTGTGTCTACAGACATCACTCGGTATTGAACACACGAGACCAAACCAGATTCCCTTTCAAGAGGCGAACAGGCTCAATACTTTTATACAATTGTAACCAATTCAAATGCTAAAAAAAAGAAGAAAAAAAAAAAAAAACTCATGATGCCATTTCAGTGTACATAATATTTTATACATATCTTATCTGACTATGACACATCAGGGACAGGTGGCTAGGTTTTGATTACTCATAAAAACAAGGCATGATTTAGACGTTCCAACTGGAGAAGCAATCATACTTGTTATAACACCAGGGGAGTCGGTGTATACTAAAGTCAATTTCTTTTAATGAGGCGCATTTGCACCGACTTGCAGCGATGCCCCTTTAGCTCGGAAAATTTTCCTGATCGCTGATTGGTTAGAATTATCTTGTCCAACCAATCAGCGATCAGGAAACTTTTCCGAGCTAAAAGGGCACCGCTGCGAGTCGGTGCAAATCTGCCTCTCTAAAAAAGATTGACTATAGTACCAAGCAGTTGCCAGCTCTTTAAATAGCTTCATTCATGATTTGTTCCCATCCTGATTCAGAGGCAAAGTCCAAAGTTTTTAAGCCATAGCGATCAGTAGGAGAAACAGAATAAAGCCGCTCGCTATGGGGAGCGTTGAGTAAAGTTACTAAAATTAGTATTAATTCTATAGGGGATGCTGGTGTTAGGTTTATAGGCGAAGCAACTGAAATTAATATTATCTTAATAGGTAAAGCCACAGACATTCATATTAGTGTAATAGTTGAAGCAGGTGAAATTGGTATTAGTTTTACAGGTGAAGAACGTTACATTACTAACTTTATAGGTGAAGCAACTGAAATTAGTATCCGTTTTATAGTTGAAGGTATTAAAAATTGTTCGGTTATGAGAAGTCTTTAAAAATCTTTATATATCGTCCATCATTCTCGTGTGCGTAAATAAAAAATGCTATTATATCATTCATCATTCTCGTGTACTTGAATAGAAAATGGTGTTATATCATTCATCCTTCTCGTGTGCGTAAATGAAAAATGTTATTCTATAATTCATCCTCTCATGTACGTAAAAGAAATTGTTGATACAAAAAAAACCGAGAAATTTTCCCAATTATTCTTTTGATTACTCTTTTGAATAAAGGGTACTGTTTGTCTCCTCTCAACAGGATGTTTTCCTCGTTCTGTGATGTGGATTTTTGTCTTCTTCGTTTACATTACGACTTAGTACATCATATCATATCTATGATACTACCTGCAGCTCTAACCAAAGATTTGGATGTTATGATTTTCGTACAAAAAAAATTATATATGCTGTAGTAGTGTTAAGAATTATTATCTTTATCCTCATTACATACAGTATGTGCATAATATGTTCATCATTTGACATAAGAATTTTTAATAGTTTATAACGTTGTATAAGACGCTATGAGAATAACCGTTTACATAATCCATGTTTATGTCCATTGAGAGCAATTGATTTAATCGTCTATAACTTAATTTCTAGTAACTAAACGCTCCGTGGATGGCATGTGTATGTATTCATCCACTTAGGAATAGAGCCCCTGCATCAAAGCAATTGCGCAGTCTTTCCTACAGAAGTGTTCAATAGATGACATACCAGTTCCATAACGAGATGTCTGTTGATTGCTTCTGGACAGTCTCATTCACAGATAGAAAATATTATTTTGCTATGGTTTGTTTTCTTTGACCAGGGATATTTCAAGGTTCTGTGTCTTTTGCAAAAGGGTTACGTAGAAACTTCTAGGAAGGGATCGCGTGCAGAAATTACCCCTTTAATGGTTTTGGGATTTTTTTTTTTTTTTTTTTTTTTTTTTTTTTTGCGCGCACTCAGCGGCTGATACCGTCGTAAGTAGGCTCGGAGTGAATACAGTACAACTAAAGTTTCATCCAACTTTCACGATGTTCTGCTGTGAGTAATGACCTCTCCCGTGTTATTTTTCTTTGTTGGTATAATTTTACACAGCTTTTTACTCCTTGGTTTCCTTTTCGATCACTACATTTTGTTGTCGGTTAAGTTAACGAAGCTTATGTATAATCGTACAAATTACCCATTGTGAGTTAGAGCCAACTAAATATAATTAACGCATGCGTATTACAGTTTTTGTTACAAATCTTACAAGCGACTAGAATATATATTCATTACTAAAATGAACGTTACTTGGTCGTAACTAAGACCAAATAAAACTCTGGAGGAAACTTAATGACATCGCCTAGGAAATCATTACAGCACAGTTGACTGGTCATGTAACACTATTGCCGAGAAAAAATAGTTGGTAAAATAAGAGAGCTGTTTCCTCTCAAGTTAAAATACCTTAGAATATTCTGTTGATCAATGCTCAGTCTTCTGAACAAAAGGCAACTTTTGGTTGAGATACTCTTGTATATATTTCATATGGTAATTACATTTAGGAAGTCAAGTATGCGATTTGGTTTAGGAAAATGGTGGATTTTATCACATTATTAATATTCCTTTGTGAATTTACCGGTCCTTGTTACCCATGGTTCACGGCTTCAGATTATTTGAATCATAAAGATGAAAGTCGTAAGACATCAAAACCTTTAACCATTATGAAGAAAAATACAAAATCGACATTTTGAAAAGCCCATTGCTCAATATATGCCTGTGGTACATGAGTACATACAGTAGTCAGTCAAATGATTGATACATTATTTTGATACTAAAGTCGTTCATACTCTGACCGAAAGAATATGTTGATTTATTCTATTTATGTATTGTGAATTCTATCAATTTGAAAGGTTTAATCTACTATATTACAACCAGTATATTGACTGGACTATAAATAGAATGAAGTTTTGTATTAACTGACTATATGCAATAGAAAAACTGGTTCAATATATTCCAAGCAGGACCCATACAGTTACTCACTGTGTGAGTCCTAATTTTGAGGTAAGTATGTTTTGCTATACCAGTGCAATTCGTATATGGTTATCAAAACTAGTTATTTCGCGCCCAGTAAAACATCAAACGTAAATAATATAGAATAAAGAAATTATTTCATAGAATTTTATTTTGAAATAAGTTACTTCTGTTAGTGAAAATGATTTTAATTTTTGCAAGAATTCCAGAACGCAATTTTAAAGTTGGCGTCTCGACCTAACAAATCAGCACTCGGGGCTTTGTTCGGTGTTGTTTGATCGTTTCGCGTTGTGTTTCTGCGTTTCTCTGGAGCCTTTGATCCGCCAAGAAGGAAAGAACTTTTATGGTGTGGGCTTTCAGAACCGGGACTCAAAAGATCGGATGGTTTCCATTACCTTTTTGGCATCAAAAACAGAGTGGTTGTTTTCAGATGTTCTCTCGTGATTTTCACTTGTTCTTATAAAACTCTCTCTCTCTCTCTCTCTCTCTCTCTCTCTCTCTCTCCTCTCTCTCTCTCTCTCTCTCTCTCTCTCTCTCTCTCTCTCTCTCTCTCTCTCTGTATATATATGCATATATATGTATATCTATATATATATTTTATATATATATAAATATATATATACACACATATTTATATATATATATATATATATATATATATATATGTATATATATATATATATGTATGTGTGCCTGTGTGTGTGTATATATATATATATATATATATATATATATATATATATATATATATATATATATATATATCAATATATCAATATATACATTTATGTAAATATATATATATATATATATATAAATATATATATATATGGGTATATATATATATATATATATATATATGGGTATATATATATATAAATATATATATATATATATATATGGGTATATATATATATATATGGGTATATGTATATATATATATATATATATATATATGGGTATATATATATATATATATATATATATATATATATATATATATATATATATATATATGGATATATATATATATATATATGGGTATATATATATATATATATATATATATATATATATATATATATATATATATATATATATATATGTCCTAATCCTTGTGTGAAAAATATGTAGAAGTATGTGTTTTATACAGTGAGATTATTGACTTTTTTAAGAGTAGTATGACTGTCATAAATTGTTGAGCGCGATCACTGGCGGTGGCGTGTGTTAAGTCTGGTAGGTGACGTGTTGTAAGCATATTGGTGAGAGTACATTTCCATTACAGTGGAGGTTCCCACAAAATCTAGCAATTCAGCATATTGACAAACATTGCATTTACTTGCCTGAGGGGTAAGCAATACCACCCGAACGATCATTAGTACAAGATACTCGTCTGCAGAGTATCGGTCTGTGTGAAGTGTACTCACGAACATTTTTATAATAAAGTGAAAAAACCCATGTTCCGATGTCTCATTATCTGCCGACATGGAGCATTTATACATACATACATATATATATATATATATATATATATATATATATATATATATATATATATATATATATATAAATGCTTTTGTGTATATATATATATATATATATATATATATATATATATATATATATATATATATATAGTATACATAAATATAAGTAAATTTATATGTATATATTTACATAAACATACATTCATGTATATACGGCTCATTTTTATTTTGCCTACACATACACTGGATAGTCTAGCGGCTAGACTCTAGCCTATTCTTACCACATTTTTCTCTGTCCTCATACACCTGATAACACTGAGATTACCAAATAATTCCTCGCTCTCAAGTGGTTAACTACTGCACCATAATTGTTCAGTGGCCACTTTCCTCTTGGTACGGGTAGAAGAGATTCTTTAGCTATGATAAGCAGCTCTTTTAGGAGGAGGGCCCTAAAAAATCAAACACTTGTTCTTTAGTCTTGGGCAGTGCCATAGCCTCTGTACCATGGTCTCCACTGTCTTGGAGTAGAGTTCTCTTGCTTGAGGGTACACTCGTGCAAATTATTCTATCTTATTTATACTCCTTTTGTTTTATAAGTTTTAATAGTTTATATATATGAAAGATTTGTTTTAATGTTGTTACTGATCTTGAAATATTTTATTTTAATTGTTCCTTATTTCTCTTGTCGTTTATTTTTTTCTTATTCCCTTCCCTCACTGGGCTATTTTTCCCTCTTGGAGCCCTTAGGCTTATATCACCCTGCTTTTCCATTCAGGGTTGTACCTTGGCTTGTAATGATAATAATGATAGTGCCAAAAACGTCAGACAAAAGAGTTGCGTGTTTTCTTTGGACAGAGAGAGAAAGCCATCAGGTTTAAGGAAAGGAGGAAATGAGTGCAGGTTTCAGGATATTCTTCTATTCATGTTCTTGAATTATATCAGAAAGATGTTCTTCTATGGTCAAGTCGTAATTATTTTCAACTGAAGAATAAATTTTCCGAGCAATAGCGTTTACCTGAGTATGGTCATTCCAAGTCAATTCTGGTATATCTTTCTGAAGAGACGATAAGTATTAGATCAGCTTTATCTGTGATGGTTAGGACACATACTAAGAATGCGAAATTAAGCCTTTTGAAATTAAAGCAGTTATATCTTGAAATTGAATAGAAAAATAATTACCGTGATGTGTTAAGCGTCATCTAATAAAGCTATACTTTTATTCTTTTCAGGTTTGTGATCAGTTGCCTCTGCTTGTTCCTGTCTAAAAGAAATGTTTTTAGTAGCTGCGAAGACTAGTAAGTAATGATTTTGATTATCACTTATATTCATATCTCATCCTTATTTTATTGTACTTTTTTATATTAAGTTTTTCTAAAGTCTCTTATCTTTTTCTCTGGATTAGACATAATTTGTATTTATTCCTTTTTGTATAGATTGACACGCAAGTGAGACTAATTTTGAAATTCAGCTAGGCATAAATGCCATATCATTCAAATTCAGGTAAAGTTGAATTAAGGGCTTTTAATATGATAATTCACTTGAAATGATATGCATAGATCATATTTTTTTAGTATGTGTTCTAAAACAGAGGAATGGCAGCAACGACAGCTAAAACCTTTATTTAGCTTTTTAAGTTCGCTTCCAATTGATAAAAAAAGAAAAGAAAAAAAAAACACGGCTGAGTAAACTTATTTTACATGTCAAAATTCAACTTTGAAATGAAACTATCCTGCACACAGAATAGCATCTTTGTTGTTTTTCTCGTCTCTTAATTGTTATTCAGCCTTCATCCAGTACTATGCGTACCTTCCTGCGTACGCTTAGCCGTTTATCACATTAATATGGTGAGGATGGGGCATTATCCACTTTGCAAGAGCCATTCCTCTAACAGCCATTACGTGTTGCCGGCAAGAGGAAAGAATAGCCTATGGTGCAGATGCACGAGGCCTTATACGTTTGAGTTTCGAGATTAATATTCCATTTTTTTTTCTTGTAGATATTAGTGCATTTGTTATAAGAATTTATAATGTAGATATGAGGCATTTTCAACCCCTTTGTTATTGTTTTTTATTTTATTATTGAGGGGGGAACGAATGATGTAAATAGCTCAGAACCAATATTGAGAATTGGAGCCTAATTAGAGTAGCTATATATTTTCTTCATATAATAAAGGCATTTTTAGAAATCATGAAAAGTATGTCTACGAAGGAAATTCTGAAATTTTGAAATAGAGTAGAGATATTTAAACATACATAAATTTGCATGTCGAGGATTGTGGAATCAAAATGAAAATCATGGGGAGAGTTGTTCCATGTCACCTTTGTGGTGGAATAATTCCAGATATAGCGCTCACAGTAAAAAAAAAATATTGAAGGCACCATGCAACAGATTAATTATATAGTGTTAAATATATTGTGAAACGGGTATGAAAATATAAATCGGAATTTTTTTTGGCAAGTTACTTGAGCCTTATTCAAATAGATCGAAGGCGTTGAACGAACTAAGACCATTTCAAGATTTGTGACGTTACTGAGAATGACTTGGAGAAAGTGGAAGAAGGATTTTGGGTATAATCTTAGGCAAGTACAGGAATCGGAAGAGAGGCCGTGTGTTACAAGGAGTTACGAGGATTTTGGGTGTCTTATTCTTGAATTGGTTTACAGTGTTATTGTTCACCACATCCGCTGGAAGTCTGTTCTATGTATTTGTTATTTTGTGTGTAAAGAAATTACCATAATGAGAGGTGTTGAATCTTTACAATTCCAGTTTGCATCCGTTACCTCTCCTCTCGACTGTGGGAATGATTTCTCCTACATTATAGTTTAAGTCAAATCAGCAAAATGTGACGAATCCCTTGTTCGAAAACCCTGACGTCAAGTTATACATTTTTCACTTACTGTCGTGTATAGGTAAACGAAAACAGTTTTTAAAGTGGGTGTTCGTATGATTTACCTTTAACTATGCAGATTGAATTTTGAAATATAACCTTGGAAATATATGTCCACTGAAAATTCTTTTATGGTAAATCTTCTAGCTGGGCAAGGACTCGGGCCTATGAAACGTTCATCATAAGAAAAAAACAATCAGTGTTTGGTTAGAATTCTATATCAGATACCATTTGTGGCTGATTTTTATAATAAAGTCACGTGTGTTAGTGACAAATGATCGTACTATATAATCATATATACAGGGTGGGGCACGGGAACCAAGTGTTTTTAACCTATCTCCTGTTTATATAGATATTTATTTAATAAAGAAATTTTATTGGTAGAACAGCATTTGTAAGAAGATAGCATTTCATGTACTCAAGTACCGAAAATTGCATCTGTCGTCTGACGGCCATTATGTCGGACACATTGTAACAGGCATTTTCAATATTCTCTAGTACGCATTGTGCATTGGAGCCCCTGGCGTTATTTTCATTATTGAGTATTTTCTTCGTAGATTGTTAATCCAACGTAAGATTGTGTCACGAGTGGAAACAGTGATTTTGGTTGATGTTTAATCCGTGGCAAAACTCGTTTTGAAGTGTTGCCACTAACTCGTCGCTCCTCACAAAAGAGTCATATGCAAACATGTGGTCTTGTAACGTCCACTGCTCCATGATGGCAACTGAAAGATGAAGGCGAGTGTTAGTAAAAGTTAAATTTTATGAACCCATGACTGGAATGGTGCCTATCTCACTCTCCTCTCATTACTAAAGGCAGATTACCAGCTATTCTCTCTCTCTCTCTCTCTCTCTCTCTCTCTCTCTCTCTCTCTCTCTCTCTCTCTCTCTCTATATATATATATATATATATATATATATATATATATGTATGTATATATATGTATATATATACACACAGATACATACACACACACACATATATATATATATGTATATATATATATATATACACACACAGATACACACACACACACACACACACACATATATATATATATATATATATATATATATATATATATATATATATATATATATATATATTTGTATGTATGTATTTGTTCCTGTATATGTCCCTTTGTGCGAATGAGATTTATAAGCGCGAAGTTATATGAATAAACTTTTTGAAGTTTCTGTTTCCGTGCTGAATTCATATAATTTACAAGGTAATAAACAGACTGAAGTATGTTAAGAACATGGGGCAAACATTTCTCTTGATTCGAGAAAACGTATGACCACTTATTTTCCTAGTGCCCTGAACATTATCTTTTTTGTAATAACATGAATAAAACAACACATTTGGATGTTGCATGTCTACCATTAAGTAGACTTGAATGTCCCGCTTCAATGGCGCATTTGTGTTTATACGAGTAGTGTTCTTATTATCCCTTCTTGGAGGAGAACGGCACTTTGTTGTAGGTTATGTAAGGGTCTGAAAGTGGGGGAGATTATATTTAAAGAGAGGCCAAGGCAGAAAATCGATGTAGAGTAATTTTGAACACCGAAGGATAGTTCCCCTTTAAAGGGAATTTCTTCCTGGGTGGATTCAATAAGAACAGTATATAGATGTTTCAGTTATCAGGTTAGGAGAGACGGATTCCGGAACGGCAAGATTCTCATTGATTGCCGAATTAAACATTAAGACTGATATCTTTTTTAGACAATCAAAATCAAATCTCTCTCTCTCCCTCTCTCTCTCTCTCTCTCTCTCTCTCTCTCTCTCTCTCTCTCTCTTTAATTAATCATTTGCATCTGTAACTGTAACAGATCTTCAGTGTCAGTGATGATTATTTCATTGCCCAACCTGAACATCCACATCTGAATGTGTTTCTTTTGTGCAGAATATTAAAAATAGAATTGCATGCTTTTTTTCTTTCCTTTTTGTTTTACCTTTATCAAAATTAGGAATGAATTTTTACACAATGGAGAATAAATTTTCATCGTTAGGACCCAATACCCATTATCTGTCTTGGAAATGAATAGAAAGTGACCTAAACTATATAATCATCACTTGAAGAATAAAATAATGCATGTTTTTCTATGCATCGAGATATTTGGTACCTAGAATTATTGACAATTTAATAAAAACTTGATGTAACTAATGCCTAAAAGAAAAGTGCTAATGTCTGTCAGTTTCTGAAAATGTTTAAAAAGCAACTCATTGGATTTCGAGTATAGAGGTATAGAAATGTCAATTTACTAATAAATTTAAAATCTCTCATTATACTTTTACCATATTTTTTTACCTTTAAACTATAACAATTAGCATAAACAAAAATAAATAAGTAACTGTATGAAAATTATATATTTTGCATTCATGTTCTCTAATAACAAACTGCACTGAGGGTCAAGAAGTATCCTTAATTCCTGTGAGTGGTTATTGTTGTGAATTTTGTATATTTAATCAGAAATTAGGATACGGCATGAAAAGAGACTCGCCACTGTAAAATCTGAAAATATTATAGTTTTGTATTTATCAAAGAAAAGTAATTCAAGGCTTAATAGACTGGCAAATCTTTATTTTTCCTTTATTATATTTAAGGCATTTTGATTGATTTTGCCTTAAGCCAACTTCCATTTATTCTGTTTCAGATTTTTTTTAGAAGAATTGAAATGATCTCAAAATGCGTTCATGAATATTAGTGAAATTGTGTTGAACGTGTGTTTTGGGCCAAGGAGGAGTTTCTCTTATTTAGAGATTTTTATGAATGAGAAGATACCTATTTTTCCCTGATGTTTCGACAGATTATTGATATAACCCGTTGTACATCTTAGGCTAAGGGAAAATTTGCTCGAATTTGAGATTGATCTGGTTCTTGTGATGCTGATAATACTGATCTTGCTAATTATATAGTTTGGGTCTTGCAGTTATCGAGTGTTTATAGTTTAGTTTAGATTATATATGTCTTAGTATTTTGAAGACAAACAGATAGTCAATTACCACATTATAGTTGCCGCTAAATCTTCCTGTTAGACAGTGGTTGTACTCTGCAGTGTCTACTTGTAAATTTAATTTGAGTATCGCCAGTAAATTTTGGTAGCTCTATTTTCACATTTGAGAAACATTTCCATATTCTATTATCAATGTAAGTGATCACTCTACTGTGCAATTAATTATCTAGATTCACCCACCTTTAACTGATATAAATTGAGAGGTCTCAACATAATGTAGAATCTATTTTGGATATTTCATAATTTTTTTTTTATAAACCCTCAACTGCTCGGCCCCATATACCATTAGCTGGTATAAGAATGATTAGAGGTTATTTCCTGAATTATGTGGTGCAAATGTTTATAGCTGTTGTGATGCCATTTTAATGAAGTCAATTAGTTATTTAAATTATCCCTTCAATTGTCACAGACTCACTCAATCCTGTACTCTCAGTCTTCTCCTCTTTCCTCCAAACACATCTGAGTTGAGAACCATTTTCGTGTTATATATTTTGCAAAAAGATTTAATCACATCACAACATTAACCTTGATAAGAATTGCTCTCAGTTGTCTCCTTTCATAATATTGATATTATTTTTCACCGGTCTCTATTATCTCACCATTATAACAAACCGATACTGTATTCTCTGCTAAAACAGCCTCTAACCACTCCCTCTTTTTCGTATAGTACAAATGGGCATTTATATCTCCATTATTTGCCTTTATTTTTTATTTAATCCATTTTTCAAAGCATTATACAGCTCTGAAAATATAAAACACCTTAAATAATGTGCACATCTAGAGCAAACCGTTCATTCTTTTGTCAATTTGTGCTACCCAGTCTTCATTTTCATCCTGGAAGATTCTCACTTAACAAATTACATCACCCATACTCCTGACCTTTTCATGTGAGTAGGGTAGTGTAATATAGTACTATAAGCAACAGAACTACAAATGACAAAATAATGCTCTCTCTTCGTTTTCGTACATACAACTTAAACATTAAAAGCTGTTGAATGTAACACATGTTAATTACAATTCTATTTTCATTATCATTGTGATATTGTCAATCTTTATGCCAATGTCAACCATATGAAGCCATTATATTTACACATACAGTTGTCACCCATTATGTGAATCTTTGGTGACATTTAGATATCTATGTTGTTCGTCATAAATTTCATGTCTTCTTCACCTCAGTCACACTGGTGACCTAAGAGGGCCTTGAACACTCAGCCTGTCTTTGAGCTCACTGCTTCATCTGCCATATCTTCTGACACTGTCCACCACTAACCCAACTCATCTGTCCATGCTGCCACATTGAAACTACCGCCCTTTGCCAGTAGAGCATCTGCCTGGTTTCGGCATGCCAAGGTTGAGTTCCGCACCCATGGTGTGACCTGCTCAAGCAACCAAGAAGACTACATTGTCGGTGCGACCCCAACGATACTTTCCCATAAATCTCCAGTTGGCTTTGCAAGGAAAGGGATACCCTCATACAGTACGATGACTTCAAATCATAGCTCCTGGACCCGTACTCACTCTTGCCAGCCGCTCATGTATTCAAGATCATTGGAGGATCAAAATGCATCAATGGTCTTCAGAAAAAGGATCAGTAGTGCTTTTCTTCTGCCTGAAGGAGACAGTTCTTGTAAAGTAAACCTATCCCTCACCCTTGGGGTACAACGCCTGCTAGAACCTGTGTGAGCCACTCTTCTCAATGTCGACACCTTGCCCATAATGGACCTGATGACGAGTTGATGCCCTTATGGACAGCCACTTCCACACCTTTCAGAGCTCCATCAAGAACTCCACTCCTGACGAAGGGGAGAACCATTGGACGCCGACTGAGTCTGAGGTGAATGCTGTAGGACATTGACACCCACTTCATGACATGCCTTGGTAGCTACAAAGCTGCCCAGCACCCACCTGTGCTTCCAATACATCACCCAAATCAATGTCCTCAACTGCCACTGTATGATACCCCTTTCTATAAGTTGTGCTACTACCACTCCAGATTTAGGCCCCTCTTTGTAATACCTGCCAAGTGACAATAAGATATTAAACATATTTTAGTCGATTGTCCTGTTTTCAATCTTCTGAGGAGGACGCATTTACTCCAGGACAAACCTATGAGAGATATACTGGGGGAAAATTGTAATACCCTGAACTTGAAAAAAAATCTAGACTATTGATATACTGTATATTACGAGGTTTAATTGATTTTTTAAAATTTATTTTTCTAATCCTTTTAATTCCTAATCATTTCGCATTTAGATGTTATTGTATGAAAGTTGTTTGATTGGTTTTTTAAGTTAAAATGATAGCAAATTTTGTAATAGTATGGGTATGATTGATTAATTTGCATTGTATAGCACTGAATGGCCTTTGATGCCCCAGTGCTTGGCTTAAGGCCTACATTTTACATTCAGTGCAATTCAATTCAATTCAGATTTGAGGCTGCTGCTAAGAAATTGGCTACTGCATTTGGCGCTGGCCTCCCCATTATCCAATCTCTTCTTTTTGCATAATTCAGGATTTAATGTATGCTTTCCAGTAGATACTGATGCCTGTCATTACCTTCTGCCATATTTCCTCGTTTCCTCTTAAGGGCGGGACCCTGTCATTTTGATCTTGCTTATACCTGCGTTGTGGCTGCCAATGGATCTGCTATCCCTAATGGATCTGGTATCTCCACCCACGGTTATGAGATGCTCACACTATCCTTTGAGGGAGCTCAATACTGGTGAAATTTCATCATCACCAACTTTATGATGTAGATTTCCTCTCCTATTTCCACTTCCTGGTTGGAAAATTCAAACGTTTGGCTCAGACTGTTTGACAGTTGCTGAATGCACAAATACCAAAAGGGAAGAAAAGGGCCTTTGTCAAAAGCCCTCAAACCTATGGTCTTTGCACCTGCACATTGTCATGAAGGAGTATAGATCCCTACACCTGTCTGGGGATTACTGGCATCTTAACATGCACATGGAATCAGACCACTGCCCCATTCACAACATTGCTGACATCACTACCTTAAAGTACTTGAGTATTTTTGCCCCTTGAACTTTCTAAGAGGTATTTTTTGGTGCCTATGAACCCAGAAGAAATCACAAAGACTGACATCACCTTTCTCTTGCGCACATATACTTTTAGTTGC
>NC_090739.1:47753631-47756131 GCF_036898095.1 Palaemon carinicauda
AAGTTTGTTAAGTCAACTTGACCTACTTCTTCGTAACAACTTTGTATATTTACCCATTAGTTTTGGTGTGTCGTGAGTATTCGGTGAATCTTGTGTAATGCTGTAAATATTTTTGTCAAATCTTAAATATAGTTATATTTTCTGTTTGTTGGCTATCATTTTCATTTGTTGTTAATGATTTCCTATTGTTTCGTAAACAGATTTTGAATAATCTACGACGTGTACAATAGTTGTACGTAACAACATAGTCTAACGCTCAATTTGTTTCCTTTCAAAAAAAGAAAAAAAAAAGAAAAAATAACTTTAATTTAATCACACTCGGCAAAGTATCAGCTCAGATAAACCACATAGCATCTTTGTCGATTCTGTTATAAGCGTTTTGTAGGTTCTTGTTTGCCACATCAACTTTATCTTCCCCTATCAGTTATTCTGTCACAAGTCTTTCACCAATCCTCTCCTCTTTTGTCTGAAGTTCTTTCTCTGTTCTATCTTTCAGTCAAAATTTTATTAGATATCAATTCTTAAGTCTAAACTGCATTAACTTTAGATTGCATCTCAGCTTATTTTTTTTTGAGATCCTGGACCCGTGAATGCAACATATGAGCCGAGAGGCTCAACAGGTCTTTCCATCTATTTTAATCCATTATTGTCACTAACTAGCAGCTCTAGGAGCAAGAGGCAAGCTGGCTTTGTCTCAGCTTAATCTACAACAATAAGCTTGCATAATACCTGGTTAACCATAAATTTTTTATTCTTTTTTTATAAAACTTTCCTTTATATCTTTAATATTTTCTTCCTTTTTTTCTCCAACTTACGTGAGTAATAAAATCGTCCTCTTGTACACCTTTACATAATCCTTTCTTCTATCATGCAATTGCACCTAAAATGTGTTTTCTTCAACATACCTCTCATTTCTACAATCTAGCGCTTCTGTTTTTATATAGTCTATTTAAAACTTCACTGACTACAAACATTCCCTAAGCTTTTCTAATGAATCGTAATGGAATTTTAGTTGTTGTTTATATTTTAATTTCTAATCCGAGTCTCTTAAGAAGTCCTACATACTATACCAGGCGTACTTTTCTTCAAACTTCCTTCCTTTTCAGCTTAAGCTTTCAATCTTAAAGTATCGTCATGACCATATCTTACACCATTCATTTTCAAAGGTCGCTTATGAAAATTTCAATTGGCAAACTATATATTCCCAATCATCAGGCTAATTTGTAATCATATTTCTTAAAGACAATCTCCGTTGTGATTAAAGCAAAGAACTCCACTCGTACTAAATATACTAAATTTGAAACCTTCTAACACAATCATTCTTTCATATTCCCCTTAAAATATTCTCTTTCACACACATTGTTCTCCATTCCTGGACCATATAATCTAACTCTCCTCCCGCCGCACTGAATTCTTCTCTCTGAATTCTCGAAAATACATTTATACTCTTTTTACATATCCCTTGAGCCCTCCTAACATTACTACCACTACCCTGTTTCTAGTTGTACACCTTTCCCCTACCCTGGATACGATCTCTCTTTGTCTTTGACATCTATTAACAAAGTGCTTTCCTCTCTCTCTTAAGTTTTAACATGTCTAATCTTATATTCTGCAAGCAAGTTAACTAGTTAACATTTTATCTTCAGTATCAGATCTTTGTAGCTCCAAAACCTCAAGACAGTTTTATACTTTTTTTTCTATTTATGCAATATCAGCCAGATTGATGATTTGCAAACCAATTACTCAGGGAGTTTGGTGACTTTTCAGCACGCAGTAATAAGAAAGAAGTCTTTTGTCGAATGCAGTGCAACGAAAGTTATATATATATATATATATATATATATATATATATATATATATATATATATATAGTTTCATACATACAGTGTATATATACATATATACAGTATATATCTATCTATATATATATATATATATATATATATATATATATATATATATATATATGTATATATATATGTGTGTACATATATATATATATATATATATATATATATATATATATATATATATATATATACATATACATATATATATGTATATATATATACAGTATATATATATATATATATATATATATATATATGTATCATCATCGTAATCATCTGTTGTTACTATAGTCTATTTTATCCTAGCGGCCAAATGGAGCCGAAACATGGTTTGAAAGCTAGTCGCTCATTGGCTGGTGTTTCAGGCATTTTACCCTCCCGCTGACCGACGACGAAGCAAAACATTGCATTTGTCCGAGGAACATGATGTTAATTTTTGCTTTATACTTCCCTTAATTTGCGTAATATCTACTTAGTTCTTTGGTCTCACAGATTAAAGGCAGATGATGAGTATTTCCTCGAAGAAAAATATCCATGTCTTAGAAAAATATATGAAAAAGGCGAGTTGAAGTGAAATGAGCTCTGAAAAAAACTTTATACAACTTTTTTTTTTTTTTATATGTGGTTTGCTTACCTACAAATGTTAGCAA
>NC_090739.1:47766131-47768631 GCF_036898095.1 Palaemon carinicauda
TGTTATTGTTCTTAAAATTTTCTATATTTCCTTGTTTCCTCTCCTCACTGAGCTATTTTTCCTGTTGGAGCCCTTGGGCTCATAGCATCCTGCTTTTCCAACTAGGGTTGTAGCTTAACAATTATTAATAATAATAATAGTAATAAAAGAAAAAAAAAACTACCAAGGACCCATGCACAGGAAAGGTATTGCTGTATATAGTAAATTCATATTATTCATAGGGACATATCTTAAATTATATAAAACAGTAAACCATTCTAATTTGAGACTTGCAATAGTACATTATTTTATTATACCAGGTAAATTCTGCTTATCGTTTATACAGCACCTGTCCACCAAAAATGCGCATACGGAGGGATATTTTTGTTAACAGACCCATACAATGCCCTTATACCTTTTTGGAATTTCATGATTGTATACCACTTTGCTCGTATTCCCAGTTACTTATAAACTGAGGTACTCTATATATATATATATATATATATATATATATATATATATATATATATATGTATATATATATATATATATATATATATATATATATATATATATATATATATGTGTGTGTGTGTGTGTGTGTATATATAAAGATAAGTGGTAAGGCATGGATTACCTGGATGGAAGCGCAGAGGATGCTTCACGATTACCTGGATGGAAGCGCAGAGGATGCTTCATCAAGGAGAGAATGATGGAGCCAAGAAAATTCAAGCTGTTGTGGAGAATGATGCGGGCAGTTTTGAAAGCTCTTCATCAACCCCTCTACAACCTTGAAAACTTCCGCTGCATCGGAGAAAGAAGAGAAACGGCATGGATAGGAGTTCAGAAATTGTTTAATTGCAAAGAAAATAAAGGAGAATGGAGACCACAATTTGTCATCAGGAAAGGCGCGGCTACAAATGGAACTGAATCTGAGATCAATGCAGATCTCATACCAAATTTCTGCCGGAGCGTGTAAGCTTCACAATTTGGTCTGCTTTGAACGAGAGATGACGTTCCTAAGGAACCGACATCGGTCCGGCTGCAAAGGATGGAATGGGTAGCTTCATGAAATTCTGTGAAGCCTTTTAAAAAAACATTTATGTATTAAAAAAATTATCTACATCGGTCCGGCTGCAAAGGATGGAATGGGTATCTTCATGAAATTCTGCGAAGCCTTTTAAAAAAACATTTATGTATTTAGAAAATTATCTTAAATTTTCGTATTCATATTTAAAAGAATCTAAAGTTTTCACTTATCAGTTTTGTTGAATGTTTTCCCAATTTGCAAATAATTTTGTATCAAATTTTCACCTCCATAACCTTTATTTTAAATTGTAGTTCCAAAATTCAATGCATTCCTGAAGAAGGGTCGTGAAGTGTTCCTAAACACGTGTCGACACCAAACAATAAATGAAGAAAAGTAAATGTATTTCTGTTGTTATCCTGAAAACTATCTGCAGGACGATCATTCTGAGGAGAAGCTGTCTTCGATTCTTCGATTTTTGGACGCCGATGAGACGTTGTCTATTCAATATATATATATATATATATATATATATATATATATATATATATATATATATATATAAATATATATATATATATATATATATATATATATATATATATATATATATATATATATATATATATATATATATATATATAAATATATATATATATATATATATATATATATGTATGTGTGTGTCTGTGTGTATTTTTGTGTGTGTGCCCATAGGCATGGTAAATAAAGACATAATTATATTCGATCCACTTAACATTATGAATATTAAAAAGAAAGAAAATATATAAAAAAAAAACTGTACATACCGGCAATTTACCAAATTGCACAGAATTTTAGATTAATTTAGTTTGCAATCTTGAATATGGGTGATCACTCATCTTTCTTTGTCCAGGTCACCAGCCACTCATTGATATACTACCACCAGAGAGTTATAGCGTCTTTTGACTGGCCAGACAGTGTTACATCGGACCCTTTTCTCTGGTTACGGATCATTTTCCTTTTGCCTACGCATACACCGAATAGTCTGGCCTAATCTTTACATATTCTCCTCTGTCCTCATTCATCTGACAACACTGAGATTATCAAACAATTATTCACTCAAGGGGGTACTGGACTATAATTGTTCAGTGGCCACTTCCCTCTTGCTAAGGGTAGAATCAGCTCTTCCAGGAGAAGGACACAACAAAATCAAACCATTGTTCTCTAGTGTTGGGTAGTGCCATAATCTCTGTACCATGGTCTTCCACTGTCTTGGGTTAGAGTTCTCTTGCTTGAAGGTACACTCGGGTACACTGTTCTATCTAATTTCTCTTCCTCTTGTTTTGTTAAAGTTTATATAGTTTAAATTATTCAGGAGATATTTATTTTAATGTTGTTTCTAATTTTAAGATATTTTATTTTTCCTGTTTTCCTTTCCTCACTGGGCTATTTTCCCTGTTGGAGCCCTTGGGTTTATAGCATCCTGCTTTTCCAAATAGGGTTGTAGCTTAG
>NC_090739.1:47773631-47788631 GCF_036898095.1 Palaemon carinicauda
AAGGGGGGAGCTGTGCCCTGCCAGCGGGAAGGGAGGAGCCCCGCCCTGCCAGCGGGAAGGGGGGAGCCCTGCCCTGCCAGTGGGAAGGGGGGGGGAGCGGGAAGGGGGGAGCCCTGCCCGGCCAGCGGGAAGGGGGACCCCCGCCTGGCCAGCGGGAAGGGGGGAGCCCCGCCCGGCCAGCGGGAAGGGGGGAGCCCCGCCCTGCCAGCCAGAAGGGGAGAGCCCTCCCCCCCCCGGCCAGCGGGAAGGACGGAGCCCCGCCTGCCCGGCCAGCGGGAAGGGGGGAGCCCCTCCGGGCTAGCGGGAAGCGGGCAGCCCCGCTGAGCCAACAATATAGAGTTCCTGTATGTAGCTTATTATTAAAAAACATGAAGACCTTTTGGAAATCGCTAACAGGCTCCAAAAAGTCTTCAAAAAGTCTTAAAAACTCCTCTAACTCCTTGTTCGACTCCAATTTGTCTTTCGTCATCAATAGGAGAGTTGAATGCTTTCCTGTCAGAGCTCCAAAAGATTTTTAGTGTCTCTGTTAGGAGAAATATGTAATACTAGTGCATTCTCAAATCGCCTTTAAATTATCATTCGTCTCAAGCTGAAATATTAGAAAACGTAAAAAGATCGTTGTGATTGTTTTATTGACCAACCCAAATTTGCAAGCTTTAATAACCGATATCACCATGAGGCTATTAAAAAGGAAACAAGGTCTAGGTTCTGCAGAAAATGCTTTGATGAAAGTTAAGAGAATTGTTGAGTGTGCGACTTTGAAAGAAAACCAAAATACCTTGTCATAAAGTGATCAATGACAAGTGGAATCAGGAAGGCAGTCATGAAAAGCAAAACAAGAATATTGAAGACTGATAACTGATTTATTTGAAAGGATTCGGACAGAAAATGCAGGAAGAAGAAGGAAAACGGGAGAGAATAAATAAAGAATTCGAAAAGGAGAACTAGTTGTTATTTGTTGATCAGTTTACGATAGGGCGGATTTCAAAGGAGAAAGTAAAGTCCCTAATGTTGAAGATCCAAAAATAAAGATTGTGCAGAATAAGGCGGAAATTGCGCAGAAGTAGAGAATATTGAAGGACCAGAGAAAGATCGAGAATTCTTCAATCTGAAGTAATTTTTTTTCTCTGTAAAAAAGGAAGGACTTCTTAGGAGAGGCACTCCAATTGGACGTCTTCCTTTTGGAAATTCCTAACAGGCTTTCATCCGGAATAGTCTTCAAAATTCTCCCAACACGTTGTTCGACTCCAATTTGTCTTTCGTCATCAATAGGAAAGTTGAATGCTTTCCTGTCAAGAGCTCCAAAATATTATTAGTCTCTCTGTTAGGAGAAATATGGAATACCGGTGCATTTCCAAATCGGCTTCAAATTGTCATTCGTCTTGAGCAGGAATGTTAGAAAATTTAAAAAGATTGTTTTAATCGTTTTATTGATCAACCCAAATTTGCAAGATTTTGTCACTGATTTGCCTCTGAGGCCATTAAAAAGGTAACAAGATTTGGGTGATGCAGAAAATGCTTTGGCGAAAGTTAAGAGACTTATTGAGTCTGCAATTTTGGAAGAAAACCAAACTACATCGTCAAAATGAATCAACAAGTGGAATCAGGAAGGCAGTTATGAAAAGCTAAACAAGAATCTTCAAGACTAATAATGGATTTATTTGAAAGGATTCGGACAGAAAATACAGGAAGAAGAGGGAGACAGGAAGGAGAACGGGAGAGAAGAAATAAAGAATCAGAAAAGGAGAACTAATTACTATTTGTTGATCACTTTATGATTGTTCGGATTTGAGATGAGAAAGTAAAGTCCATAAGGTTGAAGATCCAAAAATAAAGATTGGGCAGAATAAGGCAGAAACTGCACAGAAAGTAGAGAATATTGAAGGATCAGAGAAACCTAAAATTCTTCAATCTGAAGTAATTTTTTTTCCCTCTAAAAGGAAGAACTTCTAAGGAGAGACACTCCAATTGGACGTCTTCCTGTTAGCACGCTCTTATAAGAAAAATTATTATTATAAGGGAATCGACAGGGTATAATTTCACTGTATATAGAAAACCAGCTTTCTCTATTTCCTATATTCATTTCTTTAGTTATCACGACATTTCAGTAAAAATTGGAGTAGATTGTAATCTATTTCTTAGAGGTTTGAGAATCTGTTCCCCAGCCTACCTAAGTAATGAATTTGAAATAATTCGTAAACAACTCGCCCAGCTATTTTAAAAATAAGATAAAACTCCCATATATAGAAGGTATTAAAATTATAACAAATCATATCAAAACTGAGAACCCCTTTGTTTTTTCATATCCCAAGTCCATAGGAAGCGCCCTTATTAATGTTTATCAAAACAAAAGAGATATAGAATCCGGTGTTTATAAAGTACCATGTGGGGATTGTGAAAAAGATCTCTTAGGTATGGCTACGAAAACTCAGGGATTTTCGTTCACCTTACAGATTTAGGGCACCAGATTAACTGGAGTGAGTTGTCTTTGCTTTTTAAGAGTACCTGTCCGTACAGTAGGAAAATCCTGGAATCAGCCATCATAAATCAATCAAACACAATCAACCTATCAGGGGGCCAATGGAAAGCTGGCACAGTGGACAATACTCTTTTTAACCCTATCATTAAGAAGATAATCCACGGAGACCGACCACCAGATATGCATCAGAGGTCAAGACATCCTCCGAGCGGCTCAACAATAAGAAGACGCACCTGGATGTAATTAATTCTGGCTAATCTTTCCAGCAATTATAACAACCGTAGAACAATTGAACACACCCTTTTGCTTTCCTATATGAACCGTCCCTCTCCACTGTATTCCTCATTTTTACTTTACATCCTAAAGAGGGTCAATGTTTATTGACCGAAATATGGTGATTTATTTATTTCCTGTGTTTCTTTTATGGGCCTTTTTGAAATATATATATATATATATATATATATATATATATATATATATATATATATATATATATATATATATATGTATGGATCACAGACCAAGCAGGAAATTCATCTTATGATAAGAATATCTGCCCCGGGAAGGATTCGAACATATTCCTGCTCAAAATTGCGGGGACAGTTAGGTATTATACATATAAAGCTCTAAAGAGAGGGCAGCGTTAATTGCGACTCTCCTGTACAAGTTCCTGTCAAATTCAGATTTTGAACTCAGAATCAAAATAAAACAAACTACAAGGTGGTCCAACTACAGGCACGCGGGCCATGGGCTAAATGTGGCCCGCGAGGGGATTTTTTGTGGCCCTCCAATACTGACCTAATTCTGCAGTGTGATTTAATGTGTCGAAACTTTACTGGCCCTAAAATTATCCCTCCCGAATAATAAATAAATAAAGAAATGATAAATAATGAAATAAGATTGAAATTACATATTTCAGTAGAATTTCAGTACTCTCTCTCTCTCTCTCTCTCTCTCTCTCTCTCTCTCTCTCTCTCTCTCTCTCTCTCTCTATCCAAACCATGAATTTAATACAAATGTTTAATTTACTTTTGACGGTAGATAGAGTAATAATAATAACAATAACCAATATAAATGTAACAAGATTAAGGAGAACCCCGTGAATAGAATGGGGATGGAACCCCTGATGTTTCGAATAGTTTTCGGCTTGCCTCTGTTTTGCAGTTAAGCACTATTGTTCATAACGTCTTTCCATATTGAGTCAAAATTAGAAATGAAAGTGCTCTGATATGAACAGAGCATACGATATGAAGTGGGAAGAAGAATATTGTGTGGCATCAAAGAGGTTCTGTTCTTAAGAAATATGTTCGAAGGCATTGTGAGACATTGCACAAGGAAAAGTATGCTCAATTTGTGGGAAAATCACGAAGTGGTATATTGAATATCTTGATGGGCAAACATCAACAGCAAATGCATGGGCTACATAACTTTTGAAAACCACAAACAGGTATACACACGTTTCCCTCAAATCCGTGGTCAATGAATATGGAGGGTTTAAAATGTGTTCCTGGTTTATAGGTGATAGTACGGAAGCTATGTTGGCAGTAATATGGGGCTAGTTGGTCTTTTAAAGAAAAATTGGAGTGCATTGCATCTTACTGCACTGCATTGTTCACCAAGAGGCCTTATGAAGCAAAATATTGCAGATGAATGATGCCATGACAAGTATTGTCAGTATTGTGAACTTAATCAGAGGCGGAAAAGTGTTTTGTGTGCGTGTGTGTGTGTGTGGTTTTTTTTTTTTTTTTTTTTTTTTTTTTTTAAAGGGAATATACTCTACCATTTCCATAACATCAGAATATTAGTCATTAGGAACAGCGCTAAATTCAGCTACACGATAAAGACTTTCATTGCTCCCAAGCAATTCTTACAGTATTGACTGCCCGCCTGAACGTCTAAACATGAACCTACAACAAGGAAAATTACAGAATGTTTCCCAGTTAGTAGGACATGTTGATTCTCTCCGTAAAAAGCTGCAACTTTTCAGTGAATGCTTAGACAAGAATGATCTAACACATTTCCCTTCTTGTCATGAATTGAACAGAAATAATGGAACATACTCCTCAAATTTTTTTTGGAAAACTTGAAAGGATATAGTGTGAACTTGAGAAAAGATATATGTATGTATGTATATATGTATATATATATATATATATATATATATATACATACATATATATATATATATATATATATATATATATATATATATATATATATATATATATATATATGTGTGTATACATATATATACATACATATATATAAATATATATATATATATATATATATATATATACATATGTATATATATGCATGTATATGCATATATATGCATATATATATATATATATATATATATGCAGTATATATATATATATATATATATATATATGTGTGTGTGTGTGTGTGTGTGTGTGTGATTGTGGTTGTAGTTATAGATTTACTTTGATTGTACAGTATTTTGAAGTTAAACAGGAATAGAACTGTGAAAGATTCAATTTTTTTCTTATCTTATGATTAGAAATTATTACTAAAAACTAGTATCAGAGTTGTTTATATCTTTTTTTCTCTTTTTGTATATCATATGTACTTTAATTATGATTTGAAGTTAAATATTAACAGATCTATATAAGCTTTGAATTTGTAATTTTTACCAGATTTTTTTTTGTCTTGCTTCGGAAAAAAATATATATACAAATAAGTATGGAGGAAAATCTTATGACACGGTGTGTAAACGCTTCAAGTGCATCTACATACTTGGTAAAAATAATAATTTATATAAAAGAAATGAATCCTCTCCCCTTGGGGGAAGGTGCTCCCCTTTAGTTACTGCACCAGGAATTCTAATTCTAATATTAATTTTATTTTTTGGCCCATGCCATCAAGGATTTCAGGTAATGTGGCTCTTGGCATGGAAAAGGTTGGACCACCCTGATCTATACCATTATATTCTAATGGTGAGTTTATGACACTTGGCTTTTTTATGAGGATTTTATGATATACATTTGTGATTTTAATTTTTTCAAATAAATTACTAATAATTCTTAATAATCATATTTGCTCTGTCTCTGAATCACAGACCCAAGGGAAATAGATTTTATGATAAAATTTCTGGGCAGTCAATGGTTCAACCCATTGCTTAGTTCAAATGAAGGTGACAATCGACTACTATACCCATTAGGCTATGTCGAGTTCAAGGTTTGTCCGGATCAAAATCGACCTATCTCTACCATTATAGCCTAATGGTGAGTTTTTAACATTTGGCCATTTTATATTGATATTATTAATAACACTCAGGATTTTCATTTAATAAAGAGTCCCATATTCTTCTTTATATCGAATTCACTCGACTCAAGAGGAAATTCATTTTTCTGATAGAATTTCAGGTCAGGCAAAGAATTTGAATCTTTGCATAGTCAAAATCAAGGCGACAGTTAACTACTCTACCCAGTAGACTACAAAGAAAGATGAAAGTTGATTCCGACTTGTATATTTGTTTGCATGTATATATCTATGTATATACAAGTATATAACACTGTATACGAACGTATGCTCTTATTTTAAAATACGAAACTAATTGTTTAATCATTATTTATCTAAATATTTTGTCATGATTAAACCAGATTTTAAGTTTTCTGTACGCACATTCATCAAGACATATAAAAGATTCAGATGCACACAATAAGTAGGGTACGTAAAGGGAAGGTCGGTGGTAATGATGATCATCAATAGTGGGTTCCAGGAGAAGATTTCATCAATGGAATATTGGCTACTGCATGGAAATGACGTGTTACTTTGAAAGAAATGCCAGATGAAACTGGGAGGTGGTAAAATAATTTAGAAGATACATGCATTATAAAATTAGTATAGGTAAAGACAATCAAATTTGCATCTAGAGAATTTCAAAAAGAATTCAGAAAGCTCTGAGAGCATAATATAGTATAGAAAATTACTGGTAAATCAGATGAATGACGATTTGTTCCCATTCGTCTTTGCTCTTCTTTATCACTCTCCTCCGCTTAAATCCTCCGACCATTAACTTGAGTTTCTTTGATATCTGTCTCTTTTATTATACTATGTAATTACCATCCTCTTTGAAATTAATGTAATTCTTATTATTAGTGGTTTAGTTAGCAGTATTTTTTTCAATTCTTGTTGCATGACCAATTCACCAAAAAACTTCAGATTTCCTTTAGACCAATGACGACCATTTACTACAACTTCAAGTAATTCTTTTTTACCCTCTTTACACGAAATCAGTAAATACTTTCTGTATATATATATTTTACGGTCGGTCGTTGAACTTTGAAGTTAATATATAGCTCCTGAGAATTATTATTACAGACTCAAGTCCTTATTTTCCAATAACTAAAATTATTCCCGAAGGCTATTTATACGTGTATATCATGTACCTTCATTTTCATCTAGTAATATTAAATTACTCACTGATATCAACAGTAATTTAACGTTTTCCAACTCATTAATGATTTTAAAGGCATCCGTCATTTTTACCATAGCTTTTTTAAATCAATTATTAGTTTATTTGACCAGGTCAGTTCTTATTAGAATAAAATGCTATTTTATCTTATATTGTTGACGTTGCCTGTCACCACTCCTACTGGAAACCGAAAGCTAGGCTAAGAATTGGAAGAATAAGCCCCCAAGGGTTAAAACACATGAAGAAATATTTAACCTCAGATTCCTTGATAAGCTTAGTACGTCAGGCACCGAGTGATGTGTGGCACAAGTAAACTGTTGCTTTACAGTAATTCAAAATCTCTATAAGGAGGCATTCTATAGAAACGTTTGCGAACATTTTTGTATGTTTTTGGGAAACCTGCTCCATTATAGGGCGACAGTTAATACTCTATAAACTTTGTGTACTGTAATGGTGCTGACCTGGTTACTATTTAGCTGCTACTGCTCCTTTTTGTTAACTTCTTTACCCCTGTGACTTTTCATCAGGAAAATTTTGATGATCGTTTTTATTATAGAAGTGTTCAACTATTTATATGTCATATAATGTCTGATTAGACAATTTTCGTTTGCCGTGTTGGCATAACTTTCGCTGTAAATTTTTCCTTTTTTCCGGTTGCAGCTCTGAAACCATCCTTGATATTTAATATTATACCTGTTAAATGTGGGAATAAGATTTCATATTTATATATGCACGACGAGCCTTAATAATAATAGTTCCATTTGCGTAGTGGCTAGTTGGGTTATTGGAAACATTTGGGTTAACGGTGAGCAATTATAATCCATAGATGGAGACTGTCAACGTTGTAGAGAAAAGTCAGTAATTGAACATATACCAATGTCTTACTGAGAGAGAGAGAGAGAGAGAGAGAGAGAGAGAGAGAGAGAGAGAGAGAGAGAGAGATTTTGCTCGTAATTCAGTATGATGCTTTTGTTATTTTCATTAAATCGTTTTAATTCCCTCGGAGGTTTTAAAACGAGGTAGTGACATATATAAATATATATATATATATATATATATATATATATATATATATATATATATATATATATATATATATATATATATATATATATATATATATATATATATATATATATATATATATATATATATATATATTATATATATATATATATATACATATATATATATATATATATATATATATATATATATATATATATATATAT
Source organism: Palaemon carinicauda (assembly GCF_036898095.1). Taxonomy (NCBI): domain Eukaryota; kingdom Metazoa; phylum Arthropoda; class Malacostraca; order Decapoda; family Palaemonidae; genus Palaemon; species Palaemon carinicauda. Next base: position 47,781,784 of record NC_090739.1, read on the forward strand.
ATATACATATATATATATATATATATATATATATATATATATATATATATATATATATATATATATTGCATGTTAAACGGCATTTTCTTACTGCCCGTTTAAACGGGGATGCTACGGATATTTCCATCTAAGGGCACAACAAAAATAACCATCTCTTGCATTTAGGTTCCATGTTTTTGTCATTACATTTTTTTTCCAAAGCTGTCAATTTTTGTCATTACTTTTTTTTTTTTTCCAAAGCTGTCAATTTTTGTCATTACATTTTTTCAATGATGTCAGTCTCTTATTAAGGCCTGATCGTGCTTGTATTGATTTTATATAATATCTGTCCGTACGCATGTTTCTATTACAGGAAAACAACAATTCTAAGCCAATTGAAAACAACAGTTCTGTACCAATTGTTGGTTTAATAATATTTTCGAAGAGACGCTCTCTTAGTTGCAGCTTGCCTGTTCGACTTTATGAGCTCGACAGAATCTCTTTCATTTCCTGTATCAATATATAACTTGCTAGTTTTTATTGTTTTCTTCTATTTTTATTTTTACAAAGACTTAAAAAATGGATAACATAAGCCTTAATAAACAAAAAACTAAATGCAAGGAAAGAGAGTAATGCTTTTTATGGTAGAGAAAGTGATAAAGCGGATAACAGGAGTCTGTAACATTTATATGTTGGAAAAATATATGGTTATAGTGTTAGTAATCAAAATATAGTAAGTCTTTCTTGACTTAAGGGGTTAACTAATTTAGTATAATTGTTCAATGCCTAATTTCCACTTAGGTCGAAGGGACTCTTTAGCTATAGTAAGCAACTCATCTAGGAGAAGAACATTCCAATATGAATCCATTGTTCTCTAGTCTTCAGTAGTGCCATAGCCTCTGTACCATGGTCTTGCAGTGTCTTGGGTTAGAGTTTTCTTACTTATAGGTACACTAAGGCACACTATTCTACATGTTTTCTTGTTTTTTTTTCTTCACAGGACTATTTTCCCTGTCGTAGCTCTTGGGCATATAGCATTCTGCTTTTTCAACTATGGTTATGGCCAAGCTAATAATAATAATAATAATAATAATAATAATAATAATAATAATAATATGAAAGTTATGAAACTTTTGGAGACCTGCTTCGTTTTATATTAAAACAATTCAAATGTACGAAATATTTTTAACTCGAGTAACTTTTTTACTTTCAGTATTTTATTTATTTTTTATATTCTATCTTGAAACGAAAATTGTATTTTGCAGGCGCATGTGTATGGAATACTGTGACTTTAAATATCCGCAATGGTCTGCCTTCCCAAAATACTAACTTCTGACACTTCCAAGTGGCTAAGTTTTTGCACTTAAAAATTTCTGGGTCTCGCATTTGTTTTTGTCAAGACTTTTGGAACTGGCTGAAATTTCAGACTGAAGCTTTAATGACAGGATATTCTCTCTCTCTCTCTCTCTCTCTCTCTCTCTCTCTCTCTCTCTCTCTCTCTCTCTCTCTCTCTCTCTCTCATTGAAAACCTTATTACGGCTTTATGATATTTTATTGAATCTAGTTCTTAGAAATGGTTTCCAGAATCCCCATAAAAGTCAGGAGATTGTTTTGAAATGGGTAAAATGATTGAATTCGACAACGTAAGATCAGCTTTAAAACTTTTAACAGCTTTTGTTTAGACACATAATAGGTCTGATTTGATGTGGTGGAGAGAGAGATGAAGACAGAGACCCACTTTGGTACTACGCACGTCGAAATATATTATGTTGAAGCAAAAAGTAGGTCTTTTTAAGTTTCAAACGAAACCCATTACACAAAAATAAAGAATACTATTCAAAGTACATAGTTAATCTTCAGGATTAAACAGGCTGGGAAATGGATTATCGTTGCTTTTTTATTTGATTTCTATAATTGTCAATAGTAAATCGAAGAACCCAGATTATTCTAATTTTAGATATCTTTGATCCTGTTATGGATTCACCAAAATCAAAGATCTTTCGAGGGGTATGTATTCACCCATATCGTCGGTTATCTATTTGTTTGTGAGCAGCTTTACACAAAACATACAGATTTTTATCAAACTTGGTAGTCATGTTGGATATGACACAAGGATGAATCTATAACATTTTGGATAAAGTACATCAAAGTACAAGTACGCTACACTACTTTAAAAATAAGAGCTCTGTTAAGAAAATGGCAAATATTATGTTAATTTATTTTTCGTTTGTGAACAACATTACGCTAAAACTACTGAACCAATTTCAACGAAACTTGGTGGAAACATGGGTGGTGACCCAGGGACAAACATCAAAGAACAAGTACGCAGTGGAGTTAAGAAGTCAAAATAGTACGGTTTTAACTACGGGTAAAATCTTTATTGGGTTTTAATAATCTTACCTTTGAAGGTACTTGAATAATTTGTGAATAAACTTACGCAAGAACTCAAGATACTATCGCAATGGTTTTCACTTTAAGATTTGAGCACGCTGGTCTTTGAAATAATTATAACTTTGATTATATACTGTATGTATGAAAACTCTTTCCATAGCGTGCTATTGTTATTTCTCTTATTCATAATCCATAGACTTTTTAATTGTATATTACTAATGCAATTTCGAAGTAAAACTTTCGCAAGGAGTACATCTTCACTCACGTATTTAGTGGCATTGGTATTTAGTGAATCTTGGAATAGTAAAGTAGCTCTTTTTCAAGTTTGTCTAGATATATAGTCCAAAATAAATTGAAAGTGTAGATATTCCCATTTAAGATTTCTTTTATCGCACTGTATGCTGGAGCAACACTATAGAAGTTGTTATATTTATTCAACTTCAATTAGATTTTAAAATTTGAAGGCAACGTTGAGAATATTATTAAACTTTATTCTCAGCGTTCGGTTAAATATTTTAAAAAAGAATCAATAAATATAACAACTAAGCTGGGGATATCTACAATTTTAAGTTACTTTGGACTATATGTCTAGGCAAAGCTTGAAAAAGAACTACTTTACTATTTCAAGATTCACTAACTCCAAATGTTAATGAATACTTGAGTGGAGTGAAGATTCACTGCTTGCGAAGGTTTTACTTCAAAATTGCATTAAGTAATAACCAGAAAGCCTGTTGATTGTGAATGTGTCATGGAAAGAATGTCTGCGCATGATTCCCACGTGTAAAACTGAAATGAGCAATGCTGATATAATTTTCATTTTTTTTTGTCCAGTTTAGAGTCTGAGTGGTATTCATTAAAGGGGAATCATAAAATTGATATACAGCCCTAATAAGGCTATGGAATTTGTTGCGTTCAAAAATAAATATACTAATATCAATTAAACTAGACTGTTAACAGTATTTAACTAACAATGCCTGTTCTCTCTCTCTCTCTCTCTCTCTCTCTCTCTCTCTCTCTCTCTCTCTCTCTCTCTCTCTCTCTCTCTATATATATATATATATATATATATATGTATATAATACAGTATATGTGCGTCTGCCCTCTCCCTCGCTTGCTTAGGTTAGATACTGAGGTTATAAAAGAGGGTTTACCGAGAACCCCAAAAGTTTGAACTTTCGTATTCACGTTCTTGCCCTTTACGCAGTAAATGATTATTGAGCTTATATGAACAGCATAATTACAAAGTTAAACTACTTTTTAAAATATGCAGGTGCTTTCAGGACCCCCTTCCTTTGCTGATGGCACACTTGGCTGCAGCACATCTTTTATGATTGGGGACGAAAGTTTGATTTAGTATCAGCAAAATTTCTACAATATGTTCTGACACCCTTTCTTTTGATCCATTCCTATTACTCTTTACACGTGCGTCATCACAGAGACCACCCTTTGTGCAGGTCAGGTGGTCCAAGACCTCGGTACTGTTAGGGTCAAGCGGGGGTCAAGGGAATGTAGGTGTAGTAGCGTCGGTGCTTGTGCCTCTCTGGGAGGTGACGTTCTTGCGGAAAAGTGCACGATTTCAGACATAGAAGGGCACCCAGTTCCATCATTTCCCGTTTTTTGCGTGTGGGATGTTTTCTTCTTTATGAAAGACTACTTAATTACCTTCTGTTGAACGTTCCGAGTTGGTTTAGAAGGGCGACACCCATAGCTTCAACTATAATGGGTTGGATTTAGTTTTTTTCCCTGTGAATGATGTCTTCCATCAATTAGTCAATTCAAGTAGGGTTTCCGGTCTTGGATGTTGATGTAACTTTGGTGCATGGCCCCTTGGTTTCTGTGGTCTAGCATGTTTTCAGATTATAGTGGTGGTGTGCCAAATGTAGTGTTTTACGGGAGATTTACACATCTATGGTCATGAATTTCTTTATACTATGTTCGCACACCTCCTTTGGTCATCTGCGGTCGGTGCTGTTCCTCCTCTTAGTAGAGCTACCAGGCTGTACGTGACGCTGCATTCTCTGGTAAAGGGCTTTCGGGGCAACACCTTGATTAGTGATCTCTCGCCAATCTAAAGATGAGGAGATGGTAAACAATTTTTTTTTCATTACTTTCCAACGTTGTGGATAGTTGAATTTCTCTTTTTATTGCCGGTTCTATAATGATGTCTGGATATTCTTTATTGGTTAGCAGTTGTCGTGTGCGGTTTAGTTCGTCGTGTACGTTTTTCCTAAATGTGCTGTGTAAATGTTCTTCTGACATAAGCACTCATTAATGACTTTTTGTATGTTTGTGGGCATACACCTCTCGTGTTTAGGAATTTCCCGGCATCGATTGATTTTGTGCATACCAGTGTTTTAAATTGGACATCCTGATTTATAACTAAGACATTGAATAAAGGCAGGGTATCCTGTTGACTGTGTTCTGTTGTAAAGATGCGGACGGAATTTCTCCTGCCTTCTTCAGCTGATTAATATTTGTCATCGCTTTTCGTATAAATGTATATGTCATAGATGTGATGTCCGCAGAATTTTGGCTTTTGATTTTTGCTGAAAATTTTTTTCTTTTTTCTAGGAAAGTGCCTAATGATTTTTGCATCAGCCATTTGTCAAAACAATTCCCAACGCTAAGAAAGGAACTTTACTTCCCTAGTATTGTACTACGACCTCTCTCTTAGGACATCCTCAGATTATTATTATTATTATTACTACTACTACTACTACTACTACTACTACTACTACTACTACTACTACTACTGCCAAGCTACAACCCTAGTTAGAAAAGCAGGATGCTTTAAGCCCAGGGCCCCCAACAGAGAATATAGTCCAGTGAGGAAAGTAAACAACGAATAATAGAATATTCTAAGAACAGTAACATTAAAATAAATATTTCCTATATAAACTATAAAATCTTAAACATACCAAAAAGAAGAGAAATTAGGTAAAATAGTGTGCCCGAGTGTACCCTCAAGCAAGAGAACTCTAAAACAAGATAGTGGAAGATCATGGTACAGAGGCTATGGCACTACCCAAAGAGTAGAGAACAATGGTTTGAGTTTGGAGTGTCCTCCTAGAAAAGCTGCTTACCATAGGTAAAGATTCTCTTCTACCCATACCAAGAGGAAAGTAGCCATTGAACAATTACAGTGCTGTAGTTAACCCCTTCGGTGAAGAAGAATTGTTTGGTAAGCTCAGTGTTATCACGAGTATGAGGACAGAGGAGAGTCTGTAAAGAATATGCCAGACTATTCAGTGTATGTGTAGGCAAAGGAAAAGTGAACCGTAACCAGAGAGAAGGATCCAATGTAGTTCTGCCTGGCCAGCCAAAGGATCCTATAACTCTCTAGCGGTAGTATCTCAACGGGTATAGATAGGAATTCCATATTGGATCTTTATACTCCATTTGGTATAATTTTTATGGTTTCCTCGACGGGGACGTTCGTGAAAAGGCTTTCAATGTCGCGAGAACCAACTTCTTTTTCGTGTAAAAAGTCAATGAATTGCACCACTGATATCAATGAGTAAGCCCCTGGTCCTTGCTTGACCCTGACTGAAGAGCAATCTTGACCACATTGCCTACAGGTCTGGTGATAATGCACACGTGCATGTCTGCTCGTATGTTCGTGCATGCGTATTTTTTATATATTTAATCATAATCTCAGTCAATTTTCTCTTGATGCTCTTCAAAGGATCTTTAAAGTATCGAAATATTTTAATTTTCCTTTTATATTTTTATATTTTCTTGTAGCCCATAAAATATTATAACTGACTGATCTTAATTTTAGCTGAGGTCGGATATAGGTAGCCTATATTGGTAGTGTTAAACTAACGTAAATTCGTAATCTCTTGAAAAAGCCGTAGTATTCGCGAAACAGTGCTGTAGTGATGGAATAAATGAAATTAGAAAATTGCCCCTCTTTCAACTCATTCCTATATCGAGGAATCTGAAGAACTTGGCAAATAGGAAGATACTTCGACGCCACTAAGCCAATTGCCTTTAATGAAAATTGCATCTGAGAGAAGGTATCCCAAAAGTACACACACACACATATATAAATATATGTAATGTATATTTGTATATATACATATATATGCAATATATATTTGTATATGTATATGTATATATATATATATATATGCAATATATATTTGTATATATATATGTATGTATATATATTTATATATATATATATATATATATATATATATATATATATATATGTATATATATATATATATATATACACACACACACACACACACACATATATATATATATATATATATATATATATATATATACAGTATATACGTATGTATGTATATATCTGTGTGTACGTAATTTATGTATTTATAGATTGGATGGTCTACGAAGCTGTGAGATTAGTAGTCACGCATCACCAGTGACAGGTTCGAAATCAAATTCCGCTTGGGGAAATTTTGTGGTTATTGAGGGTTAAAACATTATACTATTTTGGCTTC
>NC_090739.1:47793631-47821131 GCF_036898095.1 Palaemon carinicauda
TTTTATAAACAATTCATTGTCCGGAAAGTAGCAATTCTCTTAGATTTTGGATTTTGCAACTTGTTAATTAGAGATATCTCGCGGAGCAAATGTAACATTCTATTTTTGATAATGCCATTTGAATAACATTGTGGGGGTCGATTGCCAGTCTTATTTTAATTTAAAGGTATTGTGGAGGATTTATTTTTACTTTATTTTTATTTTTTTGTTTTTGCCAAATCCAGAGAGAGAGAGAGAGAGAGAGAGAGAGAGAGAGAGAGAGAGAGAGAGAGAGAGAATTTCATTTGTTTTAGTTTTTCTAGATCGCGCGAGAGTGTGTGTGTGTTTGAGTGTGTGTTTGAGTGTGTGTTTGTGTGTTTGGTTGTGTGTTTGTGTGACTGCGGTGTGCGCCGAAGAGCAAGTGGTAGTTAGAGAATGATCGTTGGGGGGTGAGAAAGACTGTTGGTACAAATGAGATTGTTTGTTTACATTTTTAGTAAGGTTACGACAGTGGTGAATGTTTCGGAGCGAATGCTTTTTTTATTTGACTGCAGCATAAGGCAGTTGTGTGAGAGCTGGATTACATTTATATTTTTCTGACCAGCGTGGAAGTGGTTTTTGATTTTCAAAGTAAGTACAGTTTTGTTTATCTTTGCTTGTCGTGATTGTGAATGATAGGAACAATTTATTATTTATCTTTGATTATAGTGCGATAGTTCAGTTAGCTAGAAGTGTTCGTAAGTGTTTTTCTTTTTTATTTTGGCAGGCTGCGATTCCTCCTTTGGAGAGCGATTTTTGAAAGTGGATTAATTGATTGTTGACGAATTGGCTTGTAATAAGGAATTTGATACGACCACTCTGATTTATACAATTGTTGATGACCCGGACCGAATCAAATCCAGATTGCTGTTGATGATGATGATGATGGTGGTGATAATACTAACCATGACCCCAATCAGGGAAGTAGTTGTGGCAAATTGCCACCCAGTAAACTGTTAAACACAGAGTTGTGTTAGTGTGCCGTAAAGACAGTCCGGCTTGTGTGTGGCGACAGTGTTGGTGTCCCATAATAATATTTATACAATATAATTCATATATATATTTATTTTTGGTGTTGGTGTGCGGTGTAATTTAAGTTTGTTAGGTTTTTTTTGCGTTTATTTGAATGGTATTTATAGTATATTTAGTGTAAGTTTTTGATGCTGTTGATTTTGGTTGGATTTATTATAGTTTGTAAGAAATATATAGTTTTAAGGTTATGTTTTGTTTTTTGTGTCCTTTTGTCTAAGAGTCCAGTTTTAGATAACGTAAGGGGAAAGTATGTGTTGAGGAGACCATTGTCAGTAGGTGTGATTCAGGGTGTGGGGCTTGTTTTTTTTTTAACATCCCGCCACATTATTTTGGCGCCCGAACAGGGACTGCTGAGGCGGGACTGATAGCTGGACTCTTGGACGAAGGACTGATAGGATAAGATATTAGATATAAGGTTGATGAAAAATGGAAGAGCAGAACAAGTTACTGAAGGAGGAATTGCGGCTGAGTAAGGAGCGTGAGGAGAGGTTGCTAATAGAGAATGAGAGGTTGAACTGGGAGAATGCGGCGATGCAGAAGGAGCTTAGGGAGTTAAAGGGGACAGTAGAGAGAGTGGAAGAATGTGTTGAGATGAGGATGCGAGAGAATGAAGAACGAATAGAGAAACGAATGGAAGATATGATGGGGCAAGTCATGGGGATGATGAAAACTATAATGGGTGAAGGTGCAGTCGGAGGAGTGTCCTCAGCTTCGGGTAATGGGTTGGTAGTGGAAGAGAAGGATAAGGTAGGTGATAATGGGAAAGGAAGTGATAGTGATAGTAGTAATAGTGATGGTGATGTTGAAGATAAGGGAATTAGGCATAGTAAGGATGAACAGAAAGGTGAGAGGAAAGATGAAAGGAAAGGTAAAAGTGATGTGAAGAAAGGGAAGAAAAAGTATCAGGCTGATAGCAAGGACGATCGTGAATGGGTGAAAGTGGTAAGTAAGAAAAAGGGTAAGAAAGGAATGGTTAAGGATAGGAATTTAAGTGTGGAAGTGGATTCATTGTATTCAAATGAGGAAGAAGGTAACAAGGGAGTAGACAGTGATGATAGCAGTGAGAATGAACGTGATGTGTGTAAGACTGTGTTTATGAGAGAGGTACCTCGGTGTGAAAGGTTCAATGAGCATAGCAGTAGGGATGTATATGATTTTTTCAAGGAGTATGAGAGGTATTGTCAGGATAAGTATGGTGATAGTAAAAGAGTTTGGGCTAGGGAGTTAGGAGAATATTTGACTGGGTATTTGTTGACTATGTATGGAGTGATAATGAGTGTAGGGGACGTTGATTATGAAAGTGTGAAAACGAGAATAATTGAGCAGGTAAAACTTATGAAAGGGAGTGTTAAGTATAAGCGTAAGAATGATTTTGATGAGGCAAGGATGAATGCAGGAGAAGCTATATCAATGTACGTATGTAGGTTGGAAACTTTAGCTAGGAAGAAGTATGGGGATGAAGGTATAAATGAGAATAAGGAGTTAATGAGGAAGTTTTTGGCTACTGTACCCGAGAATGTTGCTGAGTTTGTTAATTTGAAACGGAAGGAGAAAATGAGGTGGACGCAAGAGAGATTGACATGGGATGATATACTAGAGATAGTTGAGGATTATGAGTTAGATAGGTGCATGAAAGAAAGTAAATCTGTGAGTGTAAGAACTGGAATGGAAGAAAGTGTAATAGAATTTGGTAGTTATAAGGACGCAATTTTGAGAGGACCAATGAGGGTAGCTGATAATGTAGTAGATAGGAGTGTTTGGGCGAGTAATGTGGGAATACCTGTAAGGACAAATGAAGGATTTAGGCAGGGTAATTGGCGCAATAGGGATAGGAGTGTTAGTGCGCATCGAGGTATGTCAGATAGTCGTGTCCGTAATGAAAAGTGTTATAGGTGTGGAAAGGAAGGTCATAAGAAGAATAAATGTAGATGGGCATTAGGAGCATGTTTCGGGTGTGGAGAGACAGGGCATCGTATTAGCGACTGTAAGAAAGAGAAAGTGATTAAGTGTTATCGGTGTGGTATGACTGGGCACGTAGCAAGTGGATGTAGGAGTAATCGTATGAATGTGATTTGTGGTAATTGTGGTAAGGATGGTCATTATGCTAGAATGTGCAAGGAGCCGCGGGGTAAGTGTACTGAATGTGGTGCAGATGGGCATGTAGCTAGAGTATGTAGGAAGAAGGGAGTAAGCCAGCCAGGATGTTCGGGAAACTAGAGTGTAAGAGGGTTCAGCTGGGTGAGTCCTCCTGTGTGTGTGAAAGGAATAGTATTAATGTTTGTGAGAATGGGATGAGTAATTGGTTGGAAATGAGCAAGTATGAACCTAGTATGCATGAGAAGTTAGGGCTGGAAAATAAACAATTAGTGTTAGTTGAATATAGGAAAAAGAGGCGTTTGAAAGTTTTAAGTGAGGAGAAAGTGCAAGGGGAAATTTTATAAGTAAAAGTGAGAATAGAAATAAGTATGACAAGGGTGTAAATGTGCAAGTGTGTATGGAAGATAAATGTGTTAATACAGATGAATCATGGCTGAGTATGAATGATACCTATAGTGTGTGTGGCTTTTCCTTAGGTGATGTAAAAGAAAGGATGACGAATGCGAGAGTGAGAGATAAGAGAATGATTAGTAGTATGAATGAATCTTTTACTAAAGTTGAGAATGTTTTTGATGAAATGGATGAACTGTTTACAGAAATGAGTGTAATTATAGGGCCAGATGAGAACGAGGTAGATATGATTGTACATGATATATTAGATGATAGGGATTTAGATAGGAATAGTGTTAATGTAGCTAATGATTGTGATAAGGAAGAAGTGAATGAGAGAGTATATGGAGGCCCAGTTACTCGGAGTAGAGGTCCCGTTCCCGACTGCGACTGGGTTATGAAAAAAATAATGTAAGTGTTGTGTGAGAAGGATTTGGCAAAGTAAGGGGGGAGGAATGTGGAGGATTTATTTTTACTTTATTTTTATTTTTTTGTTTTTGCCAAATCCAGAGAGAGAGAGAGAGAGAGAGAGAGAGAGAGAGAGAGAGAGAGAGAGAGAGAGAGAGAGAATTTCATTTGTTTTAGTTTTTCTAGATCGCGCGAGAGTGTGTGTGTGTTTGAGTGTGTGTTTGAGTGTGTGTTTGTGTGTTTGGTTGTGTGTTTGTGTGACTGCGGTGTGCGCCGAAGAGCAAGTGGTAGTTAGAGAATGATCGTTGGGGGGTGAGAAAGACTGTTGGTACAAATGAGATTGTTTGTTTACATTTTTAGTAAGGTTACGACAGTGGTGAATGTTTCGGAGCGAATGCTTTTTTTATTTGACTGCAGCATAAGGCAGTTGTGTGAGAGCTGGATTACATTTATATTTTTCTGACCAGCGTGGAAGTGGTTTTTGATTTTCAAAGTAAGTACAGTTTTGTTTATCTTTGCTTGTCGTGATTGTGAATGATAGGAACAATTTATTATTTATCTTTGATTATAGTGCGATAGTTCAGTTAGCTAGAAGTGTTCGTAAGTGTTTTTCTTTTTTATTTTGGCAGGCTGCGATTCCTCCTTTGGAGAGCGATTTTTGAAAGTGGATTAATTGATTGTTGACGAATTGGCTTGTAATAAGGAATTTGATACGACCACTCTGATTTATACAATTGTTGATGACCCGGACCGAATCAAATCCAGATTGCTGTTGATGATGATGATGATGGTGGTGATAATACTAACCATGACCCCAATCAGGGAAGTAGTTGTGGCAAATTGCCACCCAGTAAACTGTTAAACACAGAGTTGTGTTAGTGTGCCGTAAAGACAGTCCGGCTTGTGTGTGGCGACAGTGTTGGTGTCCCATAATAATATTTATACAATATAATTCATATATATATTTATTTTTGGTGTTGGTGTGCGGTGTAATTTAAGTTTGTTAGGTTTTTTTTGCGTTTATTTGAATGGTATTTATAGTATATTTAGTGTAAGTTTTTGATGCTGTTGATTTTGGTTGGATTTATTATAGTTTGTAAGAAATATATAGTTTTAAGGTTATGTTTTGTTTTTTGTGTCCTTTTGTCTAAGAGTCCAGTTTTAGATAACGTAAGGGGAAAGTATGTGTTGAGGAGACCATTGTCAGTAGGTGTGATTCAGGGTGTGGGGCTTGTTTTTTTTTTAACATCCCGCCACAGTATCGTTTTTTCTTCATGTGTAGGAAAAATGTTAGATGATTTTTAGTATTTTTAACAATCATTTATTGTAGGTATATCTAATGTGCGTAGATTGTAAATGGAAGTATATTATCAAATACGCTTCAAAGGCAATAGTATTTGAGATATTAAGTTCAATATTCAACGTTATTCATCGTACTTGAAAATTAGATTAGAGAGAATGTGTTAGGTGAAGTGGGGCTGAGGCACGCGAAGTGAAGTTTGCCCTCCGCGTCAAATTGTCATCACAATTTAAAAAAAGTATGACACATTACTTCCCGATTTCTCTCTCACAGGCGATGATTAATGTACAAGAATGCAGTATTTGGTTCTCTTTGAACAAGGCGATAATGCAGAGTAAGTGTTGTTAATTTTCAATTTAGTGGCGTGTCTAAAAGAAAGGTGAGTAAAGTAGAAAAAATCGTATAGTTCCTTATAGTTTTATTAGAGATTTTTTTTTCTATAGATTTGAAAGGGGAATAAGGTTTGCATAAACATGGTAACTGATGTGAAAAAAAATACAAAAGAAAATGAGATGGAAGAAGGCAAGCGTTTGTGAAAAGTTCGGGAGAGATTAGGAGTGAAGAGACGAAGTTGTTTGGAACAAAAGTGAATTTGGAGAGAGAGAGAGAGAGAGAGAGAGAGAGAGAGAGAGAGAGAGAGAGAGAGAGAGAGAGAGAGAGAGAGAGAGAGAGAGTAGTAGTAGTAGTAGTAGTAGTAAATGCAGGGATGCAATCAAGAAGAAATTTAATCTTATGCATTTCGTGTTTGTCGTATACATGCTTGCTTTAAATCATAGAAATAAGATTATTTCAGTGGTCATGGAAGGGATTGTCGATATTATGAGTAAAGTATTTGTTTTTGAAGGAAGGGAAAACACCAGTGTTGCTTGGATTTCGAGCAAGATTCGTTATAATGATGGTGACGGAATTTAGCCCCTGTTTTCAGTTTTAAAATAAGGTATCGAATGAATAGATGGATGAGAGGAATGCTTTATAAAGGGACCAAATGATAAATGTAAGTCAGTATTGTTAGGTAACATTACTGAATTCTGACGAAGTACATTGGTATATTCAAAGAGTAAAGTAATTGGACCACTCTAAGAACTTTGATCAATAAATGAGGTATAGGATTTATAGATCAAGCTTACCTATTAATCGTTGGTATTAGATTGATTAGAGTTGAGACCTAAAATATATACAGTTAAGAACCCGTCGAAGAAAAAGGAAGCTTGAGTAATTGCGTTCAGGGAAGAAGAGTTGTGTTGTGGAGGGGGTAGGTCGTATTAGAGCTATTTAAATTTTTGCAATTGATTTCAAACTATATGGATGAAAAACTATATATTCTGTTGAGTTTTGCTGAAAAATATGTTTACAAAAAGATGGAATTTGTGTTTTGCAAAGTATTAAAAATTATTGAGGATGAACAAATGATGACCTATTGAAGATTGATTTTTTTACTATTTGAAAGCGAAATAAAAGATTCCCTAAACTTTCAGTCTTATAACTTCTGAGTGACTATATCAAATTTTCCTTGCTGTCGCGAATTACCACGATGTGTTTTGATATAAGACCTATTTTGTCTGCCATTTTACAACCAGCGTTCTTGGAGGTTTTTATTTGCCATTTCCACTAAATAGATAAAATAAGTTACAGTTCAGCAGTTTTTTTTTTTCGTCCATATTTAGTCGGTGGAAATAATTTATGTCCAAATCTAATTGACTTGATTTTCAGAAAATGACCATGAGGGTAGAATTGGTTGATAATTGTCTACATTCAGATGATTTTAAGCAAAGTCTTGCGAGGATTTTTCCAGTTAACTTTATTTGTATATATAAGGCTGGGGGTATAAATGAACTTTTTTCAATAAAGAGAAGAAAAAAATCTGTTAGATGAAAACAATTCTGAAAGTTGTGTGTATATTATTTTAGCTATATTGAATGGAATATTGACTCTTATATATTGCAAATTATTTGAGGTCACAGATAAAAATCCATTATTCAAACGAGTCAGAAATTTATTGATATCTGCATTAAGTACTAACTTGGGTGTAAAATGCATATATATTTTACTGTCAAAATATTGTATTTTCAAGCTTTTATTATTTCCAACTTTTCCGCATTTCCTTCACAAAGTGTATAGATTTATACGCAACGCCTTAGGACTACCTCTACATTACCAGTTAGTTTAGTGTGAAACGTGATAAGGGCACTGAGAAGTGCGGGTATGGTTTATAATATAGTCGCTGTATTAAGATGAAGTGATTAGCTTGAATCACGTTATCCATGTATCTGTATGGTTGAAATATCTGATGTAAGTTTTAAAATGAGACATAAACACCTGCTTCATTAAATCATCTTCAAATAGCTAAACTAATCCAAGTTAGTTACAATAAACAGGAGAGCCTTTTGAAACGAATCTATGTCCTTGAATTCTTTCTAACAAGGAGTTCAGGAATAAAGATAGACTTGTCGTAATAGGTATAAGTGAAATCAAGAAATTGAAAATGCTAGTAAAGTAATTGATATGATGTGATAGTGATATGTTTATTTTAAATCTATATACTATTATAATTAGGATTAATGAGATCTCCAAGTTGAGCTTTGCAAATTTATCTTAATGGTATTGTCAGTGACTAGGGACATTGCATTACAAGTGTTTGTGTGAAGAAATTCCTAGGAGATTAAGCTGTTATAATGTTTGAAGTTAATTACGCAGGCTTTCAAAAAAAAAGTCGAAGCTGTGCAAGGGATGATAATTAAAGGTAAACTAAAGGGACAGATTAATTATTTGGAAGTTAAACACGAGGTAAGGTTCAGAGCTATCTGTAAAAGAATATTAATATTTTTCTTTAAAATAACAAGTGTAATGTAATGTACATTAGGTAATATTAAGTTTGTTTTGTTATATAGATTGAGATTTGTTTTCTTAAGATGCGAAAAATAACCATATAAACGAGAAGAGTATAATGATATACTTCTTTAATTCAGTTATTCAAGCAAGTATGGTGCAATTGAAATTTAGTAAACACGAAGTATAAAAATAAGAGTAGCACACATCATACAAATGTCGATGAAAGATTAATCTCAACAGTATGGATTAGTTTTCATGCTACATAGTATTTTAACGCCCGATTTCATATATGTCTAAATAGTTTCTTTCAAGATTTATATAGGTAGTGTATTATTTTTGTGTATAAAAAAATCTGTTTTTACTTTATTGTGTGTGGATCCAGAATAATATTTGCCACATTTTATATATATCATGTACTTATACAGTATATACGCCAAATCTTTTTTTGCGAAATCAGAATAGATACGAACACTAGTTGCCTTTGACGAAGTGCTCTGCTGGTAAGAGAACATTGAATATGATTTTGTATTAATTATTGCATGAATGTTAATTTCTCATATGTATGTATGTATGTATGTATGTATGTATGTATGTATGTATATATATGCATGCATGTATGTATGTATGTATGTATGTATGTATGTATGTATTTATCGTTGCCTGGCATAAGAGAATATTATATAGCAGTATATAAAACGTCATATGATAAGATAGTGAAGGAGAGAGGGAAACCAATCATTTAATAAAACTACAGAGGTTGGCCTAACCAAGGGGTTTAAGGAAGTTTCTTTTTGGTTGAGAACTGAATGTGAGTCCAAACATTTTTGAGCAAATGACCTTCAGAATAAAAGTCTCAAAAGGAAAGATGCTGTTTGAAAGGAGTGCAGTAATGTGTCGATGCAGTTATCCTTTTGATGTTTAGTGGAAATTGGATGAGTAGAGACAGCTCTGTATGAAGTAGGTTGGTGAAGGTTTGTGTCAATTCGAAGGTGAAGAAAGGAAATGTACAAGGTGTTGAGATTGCATGTGAGATGTTGGTGGTAAAAAAAAAAAAAAAAAAAAAAAAAAAAAAAAAAAAAAAAAAAAAAATTTTGACTGATTTGGTATTAAAGTGGGACTGTGGCATCAGTGCTCTATGCCTCCAAGGCTATTTAATATATAATTTGAGGCGATATGAAAATTTAGAGAAAGGTCATTGCATGAGGGAACAAGAGGTGTAGAAGAGAATGTGTAGTGATTGCAGGTCATATAGAGGTGATTCAGGATAAAAAGGAAAAATTAAGTAATTAGTAAAGGGCTTGAAAGGATATAGTAAATAGGGAACCAAGATGGAACAGTGAGTGTTAACAAGAATGGTGAAAAAAAAGATCTTGATTCATATATATTTTTTTTCGAAATAAATTTCATGGATTTATGTATGGAAGGATGAGAAGAGAAGGCGGGTCATAACACCGGTGAAGTAAAGAAAGTAGAAGAGTATAATATGTTCAAGATATTAGAGAAAATATGGTGAATGTATAAAAAGCCAAAGCTAGGATGAAAGATGAGTTTGTTGGACAAACTTTCTTTGAGGGAATAGGTATTGTTGAATGCAAAAGAAAGAATAAAAGGGTGAGAAGGATTTATAGACTGATGACTGTGGAGAGAGCTACAAGTGGTAAATAGATTAGTTTGGGTAAAAAGATTTTTCCTAGTGGTGTGAGATGATTTGGTCAAATCGATATAATTGTCGTAAATTATATGGTGAAAATATAGAATTAGAAAATGTAGACGGGAAGACAGAGAGAAACACAAAGAAACTGCTGGATGAATGGGTTAGAAAAGGCACAGGATGAGAAGGACCTTTATATCTTAGAAACACGCGACTAATGTACATTTATGGTAAGAGGTAATGGTGTAGTGTCTAGGTTGGTTCAATACATTGTTGATGAGTCGTCTGTGAGAGTATATGAACGACAAAAGAGCTGAAGTTTTCTACTCGAGGAGCTCCTTTGTTGACTGTGAATGTGAGAAATCTTAGTTTTAATACATGAAACGGGAATCGGCTGGGTATATCTTATTTTAATTTCATACATTCACTTATCCTATCGTATGGTAAACGTAACGATTTGCTGTATAATTGACCGAAAAGTACAAGGCAAGCACTCTGAATCAAATGCATTTTTTTTTTTGTCATAGAAGGGTGTTAGCCGTTATGCCCATGGAGTTTAGTTGAATTGCGAGTTAGTATATGGGTATTATTATTATTATTATTATTATTATTATTATTAGCTAAGCTGCAACCGTAGTTGGAAAAGCAAGATGTTATAAACCCAAAGGCTCCAACAGGGAAAAATAGCCCAGTGAGAAAATTAAATAAGGAAATAAATAAACAATATGAGAAATGATTAACAATATAATATTTCAAAAACAGTAATATCAAAATAGATATTTTATATATAAATTATAAAAAGACTTAGTCCGCCTGTTCAACATAAAAACATTTACTGCAAATTTGAACTTTTGAAGTTCTACTGATTCAACTACCCGATTAGGAAGATCATTCCACAACTTGGTCACAGCTGGAATAAAGCTTCTAGAATACTGTATAGTATTCAGCAACATGATGGAGAAGGCGTGACTATTAGAATTAACTGCTTGTCAAGTATTACGAACAGGATGGAGCTGTCCGGGAAGATCTGGATGTAAAGTAAAATAAGAATTATGAAAAATCTTATGCAACATGCATAAAGAACAAATTGAACGGCAGTACCAGAGATTAATATCTAGATCAGGAATATGAAATTTAATAGACCGTAAGTTCCTGTCCAACAAATTAAGACGAGAATCAGCAGCTGAAGACTAGAAAGGAGAACAGTGCTCGAAACAAGGTAGAATAAAAGAATTGAAACACTTTTTCAGAATAGATTGAAAATAGAAAATCTTAAAAGACTTTCTCAATAAGCCAATTCTTTAAGCAATTGAAGAAGACAAATGTGTTTCTCAAAAGTAAAATTGCTGTCGAGAATCACACCTAAAATTTCAATACAGAGTTAAAGAAACATTAGCAATGATGAGATCTGGATGTTGAGAAGCTACTGTCCTTGATCTCCTTACAATCATACTTTGAGTTTTGTTAGGAATCAGCTTCATGCCCCATAATTTGCACCATGCAATAATTTTAGCTAGATCTCTATTAAGGGATTTAGAAACACCAGATCTACATTCAGGAGATGGAATTGATGCAAAGAGAGTAGCATCATCTGCATATGCCACAAGCTTGTTTTCTAGGCCAAACCACATGTCATGTGTATATATTATTATTATTATTATTATTATTAGCCAAGCTACAACCCTAGTTGGAAAAGCAAGATGCTATAAGCCCAAGGGCTCCAACAGGGAAAAATAGCCCAGTGAGGAAAGGAAATAAGGATATAAATAAATGATGAGAACAAATTATCAATAAATCATTATAAAAACAGCAACAACGTCAAAACAGATATGTCATATTATATAAACTATAAAAAGACTTATGTCAGCCTGTTCAACAAAAGAACATTTACTGCAACTTTGAACTTTTGAAGTTCTACTGATTCAACTTCCCGATTAGGAAGATCATTCCACAACTTGGTCACAGCTGGAATAAAACTTCTAGAATACTGTATAGTATTGAGCCTCATGATGCAGAATGGCTATTAGAACTAACTGCTTGCCTAGTATTTCGAACAGGAGGGAATTGTCCGGGAAGATCTGAATGTAAAGGATGGTCAGAATTATGAAAAATCTTATGCAACATGCATAATGAACTAATTGAACGATGGTGCCAAAGATTAATATCTAGATCAGGAATAAGAAAGTTAATAGACCGTAAGTTTCTGTCCAACAAATTAAAATGAGAATCAGCCGGTGAAGACCAGGCAGGAGAACAATACTCAAAACAAGATAGAGTGAAAGAATTAAAAACTCTTCTTCAGAATAGATTGATCACCGAAAATCTTTTAAGACTTTCTCAATAAGCCAATTTTTTGTGCAATTGAAGAAGACACAGACCTCATATGTTTCTCAAAAGTAAATTTTCTGTCGAGAATCACACCTAGAATTTTAGAAGAGTTATACAAAGTTAAAGAAACATTATCAATACTGAGTTCCGGATGTTGAGGAGCCACTGTCCTTGACCTACTTACAATCATACTTTGAGATTTGTTTGGATTCAACTTCATGCCCCATAATTTGCACCATCCTCTAATTTTAGCAAGATCTCTATGAAGGGTTTCATCAACCACAGATCTACATTCAGGGGATGGAACTAATGCAAAGAGAGTAGCATCAGCTGCATATACAACAATCTTGTTTTCTAGGCCAAACCACATTTCATGTGTATATAGTATGAAAAGTATTGGGCCAAGAACACTACCATGTGGAACACCAGATATCACATTCCTATACTCACTATGGTGCCCATCAACAACAACTCTTTGAGATCTATTACTTAAAAAATCAATAATAATGCTAAGAAACGACCCACCCACTTCCAACTGTTTGAGTTTGAAAACAAGAGCCTCATGATTAACATGGTCAAAGGCAGCACTAAAATCAAGGCCAATCATAAGAACTTCCTGACCACAATCAAGGGATTTCTGTAGAGCATTTAAGATTGTAAGAATGGCATCACATGCTCCAAGGCCTTTACGAAAACCAAATTGCAAACTAGGATTAGATGATTAGCTTCAGCAAACCTATTAAGACGTTTTGCCAAAAGACGTTTAAAAACTTTAGATAATATGGAAGTTATGAAATTGGGTGGTAATCAGTTGGATTTGAGCTACCACAAACACATTTACAAAGTGGAGTAACATTACCAATTCTCCAACCAGTGCTAAAAGCTCCTCTTCTTGTTAATTGGCGTAAAATAACAGATAATTTTGGGGCTAAGAAATTTGCAGTCTTTATAAAAAACAAAGGAAAATATCATTTAGGTCTACACCTCCATAAGCTTCAAGGTCCATCAAGAGAGCTTTAATTTCCCGAGATCGAAAGGCTAAACTACTTAGTTTAGCCTCAGAAAAACTGGAATAAGGACGATCAAGTTTTTCATTACTCTGGTTACTGTCAAACACATCAGCCAAAAGGGTTGCCTGTTCCTTTGGACAGTGAGTGAAAGAGCCATCTGGGTCAAGTAAAGGAGGAACTGTTGCATCTACATCAAAGAGTACAGATTTAAGGGTAGTCCCCCTCCTATGTTCCTGGGTTGTACCGGAAAAGGTTTCTTTTATGGTTAAATTGAATCCATTTTCAGTTGAAGCATATACTCTCTGAGCAAAAGTTCTAAGCTGAGTATAGTTATTCCAAGTCAAATCGGATATGTTACCCTTCCAAAGATGATAGGATAGGTCTCCTGCATCTCCAAATAAGCACGTCTACAATCATCATTGAACAATGGTTTGTCCTTCACTCGGTATCTTAGCGCACGAGAAGGGATACGCCTATAAATAATGCAGTCTAGATTCTCATTCAAATGGACAACAGGATCAACACTACTATACAATTGTGGCCATTTCAAGCCCAAAAGATCACTCAAAATTCCATTCCAGTCGGCTTGAGATTTCTTATAAATCTTACATAAGTATGATACATCAGGGATAGGCTTCTCGGTCTTCACTACTAATGAAATCAAGGCATGATCAGATGTCCCAACTGGAAAACCAACCTTACTTTTTATAACACCATGGAAGTCGCAATACGAGGTCTAAGCAGTTGCCAGACATGTGAGTACTTTCACTTATGAATTGCTCACAGCCTGACCCAGAGGCAAAGTCTAAAGCTCTTAAGCCATGGCAATCAGTAAGAGAAACAGAATTCAACCATTCCCTGTGATGAGCATTGAAATTATCAACAAAGACAAAAGAGGCCTTTCTATTTTCTTTGATCTTAGCCATAATGGTAAGAAGACAATCAAAGGTAGAATCATCCATGTCTGGATTCCGGTAGGTCGAACACAAATCGAAGTTGTTTTGCCTGCCACAAACTTTTAATACCTGAATCTCTTGACATCCACATTCATAGCAGGACTTATGAGAAGCAAGGTACTCAGTCCTAATATACTCCGCCATTCACCTGGTCCGAGGAATTACATCACGTTTCAAAGTTATTGGCGTTATTATGGTAATGAAGGATCCATTAATTGAATATAAGTATTTATATGACCATTTGCCTTAATTTTCTTCTTTAACGGACTTGTTGCCTTGCGAACACCAGTTTTTATTTAAAAGAACTTTTGAGAGAGAAATTATAAGAATGAACAGACTGTGTTATTCATATATATGTCTATGCTCTTGAAGAATTAATCTGAAGATGGTCCTGTAATTTTTACTTGGATATGAACTAGAAAGAAAACACCTTTTTTTTTTTTTTTTCGATAGGTTTGTTATTGGTTGTGGAACTCTGGTTGATATATTAATCATGAAAATATTCTTCTTCGTAAATACAAGCGATTGAAACTAGTTTCGATATGCTATTTCACTGTATCGTGTAAAGAAAGGTTTTATTTTGGAAAAAATAATCGAGAGGGAAAGTCTATTTTCAGGTTTCCTTCGCTAATGTTTATTCCTGTCACCATCCAGTTTATTTGAAGCATTTGCTTTTACCGAAAGTCATTGTATTCCCATCTGAATTTATAGCATAAGAACGCCACAGCTCTTCTGATATAATTCGCTTTGTATGTTAGGTAAGAAGCATTGGAACAAAGAGGGAAGAAGAATAAAAATTTGAGTGTATACTCAGAATTTCAGACGCATCAAAGGTGACCTGGTTTGCAGTAGGTTGCCTGGAATGAAAATATCATTTGCTTGCAAAGCTTAATATCTGGTCTCTCCAAGTACACACAGTAAGGACGTTGAGGTAATCTATTTATTTTTTGCTTCATTTGTTGTCTATTATCTTTGTACTTTTATTGGAACAATCTTAAGTTCTTAGTGCCAATTAGTATTAATCGAAATAGAAGAAGAATGTTGCGTTATGGTATACAATGATAGAAATAAGTATATTCAAAAGAGACTTCTCTGCAAACCTATTTGATTGTTCTATAATTAGTTTCTGTAAAACGTTTTGTGGCTAAATTATGCTTTCTTCATACTGATATTCGTCTGTCTCTTGAATGGTTTCATAATCACTAAAATTCTTCGTTTATAATATAAAATTTATTTTTATAATTGCGAAAGTGCAGTTTTGGATCGATACAATAACTTTCAAAACAATTTTATTAGATCTTTTTATCCATTTGTAAGGTATCTTGACCTTAATTGTGTATTGTTACATACATGGAAGATGTCGTCAGCCTTCCAAAACAAGCGTTACTGGTAGAGTTGGCGTTGGTCCAGCTATGGCCCACCTCCTGTACACCAACATCTCTCTCTCTCTCTCTCTCTCTCTCTCTCTCTCTCTCTCTCTCTCTCTCTCTCTCTCTCTCTCTCTCTGGTATTTTCATTTAAAATGTCAACTCGTTGCAAGTTATTGAAGCATATTTAAAGATTAGGGCTAGAACAGCATTTTGCTCGCAATCGAGAGGTCCATTTTACCTTTGTTTGATAAATGTACGTTTCCTTTTATATGGATGAGTCATGGATTTCAGTTGATAAGCTTTAATGAAAATTTTGGTAGTCAGAAAATTATATAGCAGCTGTTTTACCGGGGTATTTTATAAATGCGTTTCCTCTTTTATGACTAAAATGTTGTTGCCGTATGATATAAATATTAAAGTGGATAAACGGTTCACTATATTTTTGTATAACGTTATTTCATCCCTGTCTCTATTTTCATTTTAAACGAAGTTCTCAACTGATAAGGTCAATGAATTAGGAAAAGTTGTTGAGTCTTTCGAAAAGCTCTTAAAGCTGTTTGTTTTCTCTGTATTGGTTCCACTTCTTGTTGATTTATATGAGGCTTTGTCTTTCTCATACTATGTCTTCCCTTATCTTCGTAGACTGTTTGTTATATTTATTTACTTACAAAGTTCCATATACAACTCTGAACTATCAAAAAGGGGATTGACTCATTCTAATCTACATAAATACTTTGTTGTTAGTGATACATTCAAACTCTCTCTCTCTCTCTCTCTCTCTCTCTCTCTCTCTCTCTCTCTCTCTCTCTCTCTCTCTCTCTCTCTTTTACACACACAAATATACTGTATATATATATATATATATATATATATATATATATATATATATATATATATATATATATTTATATATATATACATATATATTTAGATATATATATACACATATATATTTACATATATATATATATAAATTATATATATATATATATATATATATATATATATATATATATATATATATATATATTTGTCTCGAGAGTGTTAGAGGACGGTTTCCCGTAAGCTTCACAATATGTGTAAAATAAGTTATAGTATTAAAGAACTATACTGATACATGAATGCATTTGATAAGATATTTAGCAATCATACTGTGGATATATTGATATTATTTATATAGATACGATATAGAAATAGAAATACATTTACGATCAGACTCCTAAGAAGTCTTAACATAAGATGCTAAAGTTCAAATTCTGGTCTAATTCATTCCTGTTCGCTCGCATTTTCTGACCTATCTGCAAACGGACTGTCTGAAATGAGATAGGCTTCCAGAGCTACAGTAATTAATCCCCTGCCTCGACCTCCACTCTCAACAAAGAGCGACTCGTCAGAATCATAGACGAATATATGTGGGCCCATTAAAATGAAGAATCACGTGAAAGGAACATTAGCAATTCGTTGATGACAATTCAGTCGTCGGTGATAATCGTGGAATGGATATGGAAGTTAGATGGAAATTATTATTATTATTATTATTATTATTATTATTATTATTGTTGTTGTTGTTGTTGTTGTTGCTGTTGTTTATGTATACAAATACTCATAATATGGGGCTTAAATATTATACAAACATAAAAAGAGGCATTTATTTTGTAAATGATTTGTCTTACAGTCGTTAGATGTACTCATAACTTTAAGAGGCTTTTGATTGTTACACACATTTCACTCACCCGATGAAACAGAAAAATCCCAGATGTCGTTTGTATATCCCACTGAGATGTTTTTCACTTTACAGTTGAATTAGCCTCTTTGCTTTGAGTATACCTCAGTTAAGTTGGGCTTTCCGTAAGCAGCAATGTTAACTTCACCAATTGGTGATGTCGTTTTTATCATGAACTGTAAGGTATTTAAATGAGGTATATAATAATTTAGGAATTGTGTTGTTTTCCTTTTCCATGATTTCATTCTTGGGTTCTAGCTGTGCGTGTATCTAATCTCCTTATATTACTCTCCTCATTTGGCAGCTTATCCTCGAGATCCAAAACAGATATTTCTCTTCGTTAGATCAGGTATTCCCTCGAATAAAAGGCAAGGTCTAACAAGGTCGTATGTCCTTTGGCCGCTCACAGGGTAAATAGAAAGCTCATATATTTCTGAAATTGAGATGATTATTTATATCGACCAAGGACCCCCCAGTAGGTCTGAGGACATTAACCTATTGTGAACGTACAGTATGTTAGTTTGTTGAACGTATAATTTGTTTCATAAGACAGGGAAAATATAGATATTCAGCCCTAAATATCAATACAACCATTCTCAATTACTTATAGTCTATAGAAGTTCCTTTGTAGCTCAGAGAGAAGTAGAACGGGCACTCAGAATAGTGCATACCTTCGCCTATATCAAGTTGTTTCTTTCAAGATAGACAATTGAATTATGCACATTTGGCAAATCTCATAAAAATTGACTGCTATAGAGTAAAAATACGTTTTTAACCTTTTCGTTACCTTGACCTTGATCTTTGACCTAATCACTTCTAAAATATAATCAAATTGTCCTTGGATCATGACCAATCATTCCCACCAAATTTCATGAGATTAGGACTAATAGTTTTTTTTTTTTTTGAGTTATGCGAATCACAAACATAAATAAATTAAGGTAATAATACCACTATATCTTGTTGTATATCCCAAGGTAAGCAGTTCAATTATGCACATTTTGGCATTAGTTTAACGCAAATCAACGTTTTTAACCTTTTCGTGACCTTGGCCTTGACTAAAACCCAATTACTCCCAAAATCTAATCAGATCGACCTTCGATCATGACAAATCAACCCACAAAGTTTCATGAGATTCGGTCAAGTAGCTTTTTAGTTATGCGAATCACAAATACACAGTCATACAAACATACGCCTTTCAAAACATAACCTTCGCAACGAAGTTGGCGAAGGTAATAAAAACTACTCGTTGAAAACAATTTAGTTTACTATAAGATTACAGCCTACTAATTTGCTTTGCATAATATTGTCTTAAGACCACTTCTGCTTTCTCTCCGATGTAGAGATATCTATACTTTGTAAAAGGTCAAATTAGCGTTAGCATCTTAAGGCAAGCAAATTAATGAACATACTTCATTCAGAGAAAACACCAACACATCTCATAAAATCCTGTGCAAAGAACTGGGAAGTTCAAAATCACAAGTGACAGATTAAGATTTTGGAACTTGAAGAACATCGGGTAATGAGCTAATCAAGGTATTTAAATTGAAAATATTTCAAAACTTTTAATAAACTCTAAGTCTTATGAATATTAAAAGTTCACCCCATCTCGAATTTAATTAAAAATAAAAAACACTAACATTTTATACACCCCTCTCCCTTTATGGTACTGTCCTTGAAGTTGATGCTTTGTTCACTGGAGAGTGTGAGCTATATAACTTTTGTTCCACTGAATGAGGTTTGTAAACATTTTAATGAAACTTCAGCCATGGTTGCAAGCTAATGACAATGAACTGTAAGGTAAAGTTATTCAACTTCAGCTACAGTTAGTCCCCTTGCCATGGTTGCAAGCTAATAAAAAAGAACAGTAAGGTAAAGTTATTAAATTTGCAAAGTTATATTTATATTCGCTCTCTCTCTCTCTCTCTCTCTCTCTCTCTCTCTCTCTCTCTCTCTCTCTCTCTCTCTCTCTCTCTCACGCAACATTGATTAGATATGAGAGTTAGGGTCAGGTTAGATTAGGAGCAATAATAGAAATATATATACGCAGCGTAGAGATAGTGTATTCTAAAATGGTTTCCCTGGTAGAGTGGATGTTCCGAGAGCGTGTGTAGAAGGCATTATGGGACATTATATCAAATTGGTATGCTTTTCTTATCTCGCTGTTATATCAGTACTTTTCCTGGGTGTAGGGAATGGATGCATTAAGGTGAAGTTTTTTTTTTTTTTTTTTTTTTTTTTTTATAGTTTGTGGTACCTTCTGTATGTCAGTTCTTTTTTTTTATTAGTTTCTTTCGGGATTTATATCAATTTGCTGAGGTAAATAACCTATTATTTTTTTGTACATAATTTTAGATAATAGATGATGGATGCATGATCGCACATTTTAAAAGAGTATGAATGTGTGACTCATAAAACAACTGAGTGAATGCAATAACTGTACATTATTTGTTGTTTCACTAATGTGAATTCGTAAGATACACGGAAAGCGCAAAATGTGTTGATGAAAACTATGTGGGTGTCATGGTACAAAGAGAGGGAAAATCATCTAGAGAAGAGACAGAGCAAGCATATGAAATTGGAGCTGCCCAGACGGTAGAACGGAAGGTTTTCATTAGGGAGCTGTCAGAAATGGGCCTCATAGACCCAGCTTTATCAGGAAATAATGCTCCGCGTTGTGTGCTTAGCCAACAGTTAGTGGATGGGGCCATGGACTTTTTTCTTTTTCATTTGCATCGTGTAATATTTTTGCTTGTTTGTTTCCCTTCCATTTATCTTTTGCTACATTTATTTCTTTTATTCATAAATGATTGTTATAGCTGTTGTTATCTTTTATTGTTGTTTTCTTGTCATAGCATCAGCTATGTTGATCACATCAACAATCATCACAATAAGAGAATAAGAATACTTCTATTTTTATCAATACTGCTACTGCCAGATTTTGAAATCTCCTACATTTAAATACCTATCACACACATATATATATATGTATATATATATTCATATATATATATATATATATATATATATATATATATATATATATATATATATATATATATATATATATATATACATATATATATATATATATATATATATATATATATATATATATATATATATATATATATATATATATATTGTACCTTTGCGGTAGTGAGCATTCTCACTGTCAGTGTGGATAAATGTTGCTGCTCACGCCCTCCACCTTCTCCATTTACCTCCAAATGTCTTCACCAATAAGGACAACAGCCCAGCAGAGGAATTCTGGTACAACAAACAACCGACGAGCTCATCCATCAAATGAGCAGAGTGATGAGGATGGTGAGCTGTGTTAACATTGTCGCTGAGATACCCCCCATGCATGTCATCTCCACAAGTACGATCACCACTTGCAGAATCGACACTTGCACGATCTTCAGACGCAAGATATCCACATTTAAACTCCCCATGTGCAAAGTCTTCATGTGCAAGGCCTGCATACTCTCTCACTTTTAATAGCTGGACTTCAAGTCCTGATCGCCATGAAACATGTCTTCACGCACCAGGTCTCCACTCACCGCATCTCCTTGCTCTCAGTCTCCGCACACACAAGCACAGTGTTACCGAGTATTCAGATTGGAGGTCTTAGACTTTTTCTCTGTTGAATTTCTTATTCCTGATCTAGATATCAATCGATGGCACCGTCGTTTAATTAGTTCAATATGCATGTTGCATAGGATTTTTCCAGAATTCTGACCATCCTTTACATTCCCGGGGAGTACCATCGTGTTTGCAATACTAGGTATGCAGTTAATTCTAATAATCAGGCCTTCTCTATCGTGAGGCTCAATACTACACTGTATTCTGGAAGTTTTATTTCAGCTGAGATCAAGTTGTGGACTGATCTTCCTAATCTGGTGGTTGAATCAGTTGAACTTCAAAAGTTTAAACTTGCTGCAAATGTTTTTATGTTGAACAGGCTGACATAAGTTTTTTTTTTTTATAGTTCATATACAAAAGATCTGTTTTAATGTTGTTACTGTTCTTGAAATATCTTATTTTAATTTATCATTACTTCTCATATAGCTTATTTATTTCCTTATTTCCTTTCCTCTCTGGGTTATTTTATCCAGTTGGGTTATTTTATCTTGGTCTTATAGCATCCTTCTTTTCTACCTGGGGTTGTAGCTTAGCTAGTAATAATAATAATAATAATAATAATAATAATAATAATAATAATAATAATAATAATCATTATAAGTATTATAATTATTATAGTTAGTATGATTAGTATAGTTAGTGGTAATTATAATAATAATAATAATAATAATAATATTAATAATAATAATAATAATAATGATAATCATAATTTTTATAACAATATTGATTATAATAATAATGATTAGGAGAATAATAATAATAATAATAATGATAATAATAATAATAATAATAATAATAATAATAATAATAATAATAAAAGGAGTTCCCCAACTCCTCTTACGCCTATTGACGGTAAGGCCTCAATTAGATTATGCCAGTCGTCTCTATCTTGAGCTTTTAAGACAATTGTTCTCCATTCATTATCTACATCACGCTTTGAACCGTATAGGCCTGGGTCGTCCAACTCTTCTAGTGCCTTGTGGTGCGCAATTGAAAATTTGGTGATATAATCTCTTGGCGAGTGTAAAGAGCAGGTCAAAACTATCTCCATCTACCCCTCACCATGATCTCATCCACATATGGCACTCGAGTAATCTCTCTTATAGTTTCATTTCTAATCTTGTCCTGCCATTTAACTTCCAATATTCTTCTGAGGACTTTGTTCTCGAATCTACAAACTGTGTTGGATATTATTTCATTATCATACCACGACTCGTAAATATAGTTCCATATAGTAACACCAATCTTACTAAACCGATATATAACCTGAATTTTTTATGTAATTTCAGGCAATTTTATTTCCTTAGTTTACTTAACCTAGCTATTGTGTGATTTGCTTTTTTCAATCTTTCATGAAACTCCAATTCTAAAGACCCTGTATAATGATTCCACCTTATTAATCTTTTTTCTTTCAAATGATATGTCATCTTCCATTGCCTATTCCTTTCCCATCATCTCTGTCTTTCATTTATTTATCTTCAGCTCAATCTCGTGTGATATTTCATGCATTCTGCTAAGCAAGCTTTGCAAGTTCTTTGGTGTTCTGCTAATAAGGACAGCTAATTTCCTGTTACCAATCCAGTCCAATCCTTCTCCACCATCCCCAACTGTTCTATGCATTACAAAATCAATGAGAAGGATAAACAACATAGGTGACAACACATTCCCTGGGAGTACCCCACTGTTTACGGGAAATTTATTTGATAGGACTCCACTAACTTTGAACTTTCTATGCTCATGAACAGACTTAATTAAATTCACATATTTAAGAGGAACTCCATAGTATAGTAGGACTCACCACAAAATTGTCCGGTGCACAGTATCAAAGGCTTTTTAATATTCCACAAATGCCATCAAAAGTGGATTTTTATATTATACACGTTGCTGTACAACATGTCTTAAAAGGAAAATTTGTTCAGTACAACTTTTACCTTTTCGAAAACCTGCTTGTTCATCTCTCACCTTTTCGTCAGTCTTTCTCTCAAGGCGCTTTAGAATGAGCATATTATATATTTTCATGACAGCCGACTTAAGTGTGATGCCTCTGTAATTATTGCAATCAGTCAGATTTCCTTTTATTGCTATTTTCACCAACAATCCTAGCTTCCATTCATCAGATTTTGCCTCTTCACTCTACATTCTACAAAATAATCTTATATGTATTCTGGGAGTCACTTCATTTTCGGCCAATATCATCTCAGCAGTTATTTCATCGTATCCAGGGTCTTTCCATCTCTTGAGTTTTTTAATGATAGCTTCGACTTCAGACACATTGAATTCATACATGGCCACACGAAGGTCTTCCTCAGTTTCAGGTATATCAATCAAATTATTCCCATCATATTTCTTGTTCATGACCTCACTAAAGTGTTCCATTCAACGTTGCCTTTCTTCATCTTCTGTTGTTATAATAGATCCATTCCTTTTTTTTTTTTTTTTTTTTGGTGGGTGGCTGCTTCTTCTTTGCACCAGTCGAGATTTCTTTAAAAATTCTATGGGCAATTCTTACACCATAGCCACTCCCTAAATTCCTAGGTTTGTCAGCCTCATCGGCTTTCCTGTCTAAATATTCTCTCGTTATTCATGGCTTTTCTTTTGACTTCACTATCAATACTGGAATACTTAGCATGCTCCACCTTGTAATTTTCATTACTTCCTCAGAAACTTTCAACAATCAATTTCTATCTTGTCTCCTTTTTATAGTATCCCAAGTATTATTTGATATCCATGGTTTTCTCCTTGTAACTGTATGTCCCAAAGCTTCACTACCACCTGAATGATAAATGTTCTGAATATCACACAATTCTTCATTAATTGTCTACTCTTCGTCTATTAAAGTCTCTAAGACTGCAAATCGATTCCTACATTCAATTGCAAAGGTTTCTCTGTGATAATCTTCCAGAAGGTTAGCTATATCAAACCTAGGTATTCTATCTACATTTCTGTTGGGTGCTTTCAGTTTTAATATCAGTGTGGCAATGAGGAGCTGGTGAGCGCTACCAATATCTGCATATCTATAGCTTCTTACATTTTCCAGAATCCTCCTCCTTTTATTAATGGCTATGTGATCTTCTTTACTTTCGTAATTGCTACCTGGTGAAGTCCATGTATATTTGTGGATCTTCCGCTGCAAAAGTATACTTCCAATGACAAGATTCTTTTTTGAGCAGAAACTTATGAAATGTGCTTCATTTTCATATGCAACTTCACCAAGACCAACAGAAACCATCACACCCTCTATACATTGATTATTCCTTTCAACTTTAGCATCGAAGTCACAAGTCACAATATTCATATCCTTCTCTGGGATCTCATCTATTTCACTCTGCAGTTCTTCATAGTCATCTTTCCTTTCTTCTGGGGAATTCTTTGTTGGTGAATAGCAAGCTATAATACTCATATTACACAGCTTTGATTTAAACTTTGCAAGTAGCAATCTACTATTTACAGTTTTCCATTACTTCAATGACTTTTTACTATTTGTGTCATTATCATTCCTACCCCTTCTTATATAACCACACAGTGACCTTGGTCTAAAGTTTCTTTACCGATCCCCTTACAACGTGTTTCTCTTGGACCAAGATATCCAAACTGTATTTTTGAATTAATTTTCCACTTGCTGTAACTTACCAATCTGATTCATGGTTCTAACTTTACAATTACCAATTTTCAATTTCCCTTTAGTATTCATAAACCGGGAGATTCTCAGCACCCGGTTACGACCGGGCCTGGGGTCATTCTGTCATTTTCTCTTTCCATTGACTGACTAAATCCATAGGGGATTCATTGGCTAAATTCATGAAAGGATAGCCAGTTCCTTGTGATGCGCAGTGCCTTTTTAACTAAGGCAAGTGACCCCTAGTGGTCCATACCAATAGCAGTAAGATCATCCGCAAGGCATCAAGAGTAGACACGTAGACACTCAAAAGCCATCTTGTCTATCGCCTTAAACACAATCCGTCATGACTTCATCGAGATTTAGGGGGGCATTTCCTCCACACCCAAAGTTCTTTTTCACTCCACCAGGTTGCTTTGCCGCTTATATAACTGTTGGCAAACATGATATATATATATATATATATATATATATATATATATATATATATATATATAAATAGATAGATAGATAGATATAAATACTTTATAATATATATGTGCATATATAAATATATATGTATATATATATATATATATATATATATATATATATATATATATATATATATATGTGTGTGTGTGTGTGTGTGTGTGTATGTGTGTGTGTTTGTGTGTCTGTGTGTTTGTGTGTCTGTGTGTGTATACTTAATGATTTTAAGCATTTTAGAATAAAATTATCGAAATTTCGTAATCTAATTTGATCTTTTCTTATTTGTTTTAATAATTGGAAAAGCACCTTATTTTTATGTTGGATTTGTTAGTTGTTCAAGGTGTGAAGAAACTAGTGTATGTAGTTTTTCATGCATATAGGCATTATGGATGCTTGTTAGAATTATGGAGTGCGTTTATGTGCCAGTTGCTTGTTGCTAGCAAGATGCTTGTTGTTAATTTATTTGCTTGTTAATTGATGAAGTCGCGGGTAAATGGTATTGTGACTAATGATGGCACTTTTACTGTGAATAACAGTATTGAAAATATAAAGTATAATCAATACTGATTAGAAATGGCAAATTGGCAATGTTGGTATTAACTTTGAATAGTACGCTTATCCGATATTGAATTCTTTGAAAAATAAAGCTTCCGGTATGTCGAATAGATGAAATATTAAGTTGTTATGAAGATACACCAGTGCACTGACAAAAGAAAAGTATTCGTGACAAATCAAATGTTTGACGATTGCAGTTTTTTTCTTAATAATAAGTAAATTGCACTTTGTGACCAAGACAACTAAAATATGCAAAAAAGGGAAACTTTTTGTTTGATTGTGTTTGAAAATGTTTATATTGTTTCTATGATGAAAACTAAAAAAAAAAAATAAAGCACAAAAAGTTTGTTGATGTTACAAGATTGCTGACTTAAGCATTTTCAAGCTTTATATGTGCTGCACTCTCTCTGCGATTTAATATCTTACTCAAAGCTTAAGCCTTTTTTTTCCATCAAAAAAATGTCAGAAAACATAAGAAAGATTGATAAAGGTAAGGTTCTTATTCGGGCGTGGATTTCAAATTGCCCTTTGTTCAGCG
Source organism: Palaemon carinicauda (assembly GCF_036898095.1). Lineage (NCBI taxonomy): Eukaryota > Metazoa > Arthropoda > Malacostraca > Decapoda > Palaemonidae > Palaemon > Palaemon carinicauda. The sequence continues at coordinate 47,819,566 of NC_090739.1, forward strand.
GTTAGTGGCAGCCAAAGCAGCCTCTTAGCTTATATGGGATAGAGAGGTCACTGAACTCTCTCTCTCTCTCTCTCTCTCTCTCTCTCTCTCTCTCTCTCTCTCTCTCTCTCTCTCTCTCTCTCTCTCTCTCTCTCTCTCTCTCTCTTTTGATGTTTTGGAGGAATAAAGATCGGGGAGCCATCCTAAGAGAACAAGTAAAAGAAAGGAAATTTACCGTAGGTATGGTGAAAACAAGGTAGGATGAGATAGATTCTTTTAAAGTTGCGTTTTTGATATAACAGGAGACATTGACCTAAGGGAAAGTTCAGGTTATTATTGTTGTTGTTGCTGTATCGTTTCTCTTATATCGCCTGTGTTAAAAAGGATGTCATTTTTGATTCATGGTTTTTATGACTTATGCAGTTCATTGAATAGAATGATTATCAAAATTTCTTCAAATGAGACCTTTTACAATAGACCATAATTTGCCATGTTTTTTTTTTTTTTTTTTTTTTTTTTTTTTTTAAACGAGAAAAGTTTATCGCTGAACTTCACCACTCAAGCGAATATAAACCCACCGTTTTCCACTACTTCAGGAAACCTTTTAAGAATGCGTAGAAGTTTCATTATGGAAATGGAGGATTTGATTAATGGAGGTTGGTTGTCTTGATATAATATCTGTTCCCTTTTTTCTAAAGGTCCGCTTTGTAAAGTTTCCACTGATATATGATGTTTCTGGATATGCTAAATAAGTTTCTTTTATGTTTTTCTCGAAATTATGTAATCGAAAGCCTTAGCATCTGATGTGATCTTGTAGAAAATTTTCTACTACGTTTATTCCCTCGAGTATTTATTATTTCTTTCATTATGTCAACGTAGTTTTTTTCAATAAGCTGTAAACGTTTTCATTGTTTGTTCATATATCTCCATGACTGTATGTACGTGAGATTTATTATTCATGAAAGTATAGTTTCTTCTTTTTTGGGGCTATTTGGGACTCTACATTTTCAAATATTATAGTTTGCTGAAGTTTATAACAGTTTAAAGCATCTTTGAATTTCCCAAGAATGCCAAACAAACAGTGCTTTGATTTCTCTAGAATTAATTCCTTTTCCTTGCCTATAGCCGTATAATGGAAAATTCTCATGTCGTACCTGTTCTAATAGGCAGTGGCAGTGGTGATTGCTATAATAAGAGACTTGTGTTTATTCATATAACATTTTGCAATGATGGCATGAAGTTTGTTTAGAACATATGTTTCCCGTAAATCAGTAAGCATATTCAATGTGCTTATTTACTACTGCGAAATCTAGTTCTTCAAGTCCTGGAGTTCAATTACTTGATAACGTTCTCAATGTTTAGAATAATGTGTAGTAGAAAGAAGCTGGCTGTGGAGTTTTCTTTAGCTTAGGCACTTTCTGAAGTAAGTAGGAGGTGCAACAACTATATAGATACTACTGTACGCTACCCGTCAAAAATGACGGCTAGATATTTAGATAGACATGCGCTCACAGATTCCCCTACCCTAGTGACGGAAAGAGATGAGAGTGACCGAAATTATATATAAATTATATATATATATATATA
>NC_090739.1:47823631-47841131 GCF_036898095.1 Palaemon carinicauda
ACACACACACACACACACACACATATATATATATATATATATATATATATATATATATATATATATATATATACAGACATACATACATACATACATACATGCATATATATATGTATATATAATTTATTTACTATCACGCTCAAGGGGAAGCGGGAGTAATCTGTCGTTCCCTGGTGAGAGAGGTTACCCCGAGAGGTGCACTCGGAAACCACATTCGCCTACCCCCCCCCCCCTTAGGAAAGGGGAATAGGATGGGAAGGGTTGAATCTGTTTGTAAGCATGTGGGTTTGTGTGCATATTAATATAAATATTTAAACTTTATTATGACGGCTTGGCTATACTAGTGAAAATAATAACAATAATAATAATAATAATAATGATATTGTAGTTAGAGAATTGTATATTTAAAAGGATTAATGACCAATACTTCAGAATGAGCGCTTACTTTGTGATGGTAGTCGATTACCTCTGGAGATTTCTGAACTTTATGATACATTGATATTTTGCTGCTGGCGATGTTTGAAATTTTATCTTTGTCAGGTACCCTTTCGTTAATACCTCAAATATTCCCTTCGTACCTTTCCCCACAGAAAAATTCTTAGATATCCTTGATTCACATTTGCACTAGTACCATCTAAACTGGGAAAACGCTAATTTATGAATGACTTTTCATCTCTGTGGTTACAAACCAAATATTTCTCATTTGAAGGGGCTAGGATTCGGTCCCAAGTATGAGGTAGAAATTTATTTCTATTTGAGCACGACATTGCGTTGATATTTATCCATATTGACTCATTAGGAGTAATTCGAATTAAATTGTATCAGTTGTGTCACCTGGTAGGCAGGGAAGTCAGGGAAAACTCGCTGGTAAGAGACTGATGTCTCGCCGGGTAAATCCTGAATTACAGCTAGCATTTAGGTTCCGACTTCTTTTGAGCCTCTGGTGCCATGGTTGGAAGCGACCTGCCTTTTCATTTGAAGGGGCTAGGGTTCGATCCCAAGTATGAGGTGGAAATTTATATATATATATATATATATATATATATATATATATATATATATATATATATATATATATAAAATCATCATCAGCTGTAACTATTCTACTGCAGGGCAAAGGTTTCAGACATGTCCTATCACTCGCGTCTGTTTATGGTCTTTCTATGCTTGTCTATATCCGCAAATTTTCTTAGCTCGTCAGTTAATCGTCTTCTATTCTTTCTCATGTATGTATGTATGTATATACTATTATGTGTGTATATATATACAGTATATATATATATATATATATATATATATATATATATATATATATATATATATATATATATATATATATATATATATATATGTTATGTATGTATGTGTGTGAATGCACATATCCATACGTAGAATCACAGATGGAATAATGCGTCCCCAAGACATTTCATAAAGTAAAAAGAAATACCCGTTCTATTCAAGTTACATGCAAAATATTTTTGTCATTGCATGAGCGTGCGAAAAATAAGGGCTTCCGCCACTTACAAATACAACGTTTGTGTACGTAAAGAGGGTGTTCGTTTAGTTGAAATGTTGTCATCTTCTTTATTAAAGAGGACACAAAATTTTGTGGAAATCATCATGTTTAGGAAAGGAAAGCTGCTTAGGGTAATTGCTCCCTAGGTTCTCCTTTCACTTCTAGACAATTTTCATCCTGTGTTCTGATGTTTTCTTTCTTAGTTGTTCGATTTCCCTCCTTTGCTTATTTTATTCTATATTTTTCCTCACCTAGTACCAGTACAGAAGTTTCGTATGTGGTTTTTATATTTATTCCTACATTATCAAAGAACAAGATTGGTGTAAGTAAATTTTGTATAAAATTATATCAAACAACAAGATTGGTGTAAGTAAGTTTTGTATCTCAAGTTTTCTTTTAGTTATGACATACAGAATCTAAGACTGCCGTTTGTACGTCAATACTAGACAGAAACTTGAAGCATTATTATTATTATTATTATTATTATTATTATTATTATTATTATTATTATTATTATTATTCACGAATAACCTATTTGCGCCTATTATCAAATAAGACAAGGTGTTTGTTTTAACAATTACTTTTTTGAATATGCATCTCATTCGTGTGGATTTTTTTGGGGTTTAGAAGAATATATATTCTTTATCATATTGTCCTCTAACGATAGTGTTGAAAATGTCTATTTCAAATATATTCATCCCATATGGGAACCTATTTAACAATGACGGATTAATACCACATTAAGTATAGGATAAAGAAATTTCACAGCTAAATTTCATATTTATATATAATTTTGATATATATATATATATATGTATATATATATATATATATATATATATATATATATATGTATATATATATATATATATATATATATATATATATATATATATATATATATATATATATATATATATATACACATATATATAGTAGGATGAGGCAATTTTGGACACCTTTTTAGTAACCTTTGTACAAAATCTATATTAATAATTTATGACCAAATACCAAACATGTTTTCAAGAGAGGGAGGTCTCATCTATAAAAATGGCTTGTTCATAATCATCAAAGAATTAGAAATTCTCGTATTACAGGAATAAAAAATATATCTCGGAGGCGAGGCAATTTTGGACACGTTTGTTTCTCCGTTAAGCGCCAACGCTCAGTTGGGCAAACTATGACAATTTGTGGTCCCTATCAATATAAATATGCTAGAAAAAAATTATAGACTTACATAAATTTTTGTGTCCATAATCCAAGATTGTCAAATTTTGCCTCGCCAAGAAAAAAGTGAGAAGTTTGCCTGTCCAATTTTGCCTGACCATGGTTTTGAAAACTGTCTAATTTTACCTTACTATATGAATATGTAAATCAAACTTTGTATTCGAGCACACAAATATACTTTTATGTATAGATATGCATATATGTAATCATAAAAATTCAAAATAAGACATAAGGGGTGCAGTAAAAGGGGTGTCTGCCCAAGGTGACACCCTAAAAGTGAGTGACACCCTGAGAGTTGCATTAAAAAAAAAGTTTCTTTCTAGCTCGATGGTTATGATATGATTTTCAAAAAGTTATCTAATACTGGGGACACACTTAAAGCTGTTGACACTCAGCTCAGGGGGTGAAACCTTCAAAAAGATTGACCAAAACATGGTAACATCCTCGAGAGGGGTGTCAACCCAAATGCTAGAAATATCTAAAAAACCTCTACTATATACATTGTTCCTATAATAATTCACATATCCAAATGAAAATTTCAGGAATTAAAATAGAATATATTTTCACTGTTCCTGCTAATTTCCATGTTGATAACTGTCATGTTGCCTTTTTGATATGGTGTTAAATGGAGCAACATTAGAGTGAACAGCATGATAGATACATCAAGGAGGGGCAAAGATGATCCCATAAACAGTATTTGTCCTAAGTTGTACCGATCCATTTTATTCTTATCATTGTTACCTCATACTATGAACGAGCCATCAAAGAGATAATTTTGCCTACAAAAGAAAGGGATACATTCGAAGATTAAAGAAAAAAAAGATGAAATGAAGAAAAATAAAATGAAAAACACAAAGAAAGAGACAAAGCAATCAAATATCTCTCGATTCTTTAAGAAAAAATGCCTGCAAACACTAACGTAAATACAAAAAAATCTAAATTGACCAGGGTAATAAATAGTGATCATTGAACTGCTAGGATAGTCCCGATAGTGAATGATAAGGATTTATTTATACCTAAAATAAAAGAAATAAAACAGAAATTCAAATTATTTTGGAAGATATTAAGGATCATCCATCATTTTGCATTGGTAGAGCAACAAAAGTGTTTTTAGAGGAAGAAGGAGGCTAAGTGACTCGCCTTGAGCTAGATGGTTGAAGCCACTGCCCACATATCGTCATCATAATCTTCTCCCATGCCTATTGACGCAAAGGGCCTCAATTAGATTTTGCTAGTCGTCTCTATCTTCAGCTTTTAATTCAATACTTCTCCAATCACAATATCCTACTTCATGCTTTATAGTCCTGAGTCTTCCAACTCTTCTAGTGCCTTGTGGAGGCCAGTTTAAAGTTAGGTGAACTAATGTCTCTTAGGGAGAACAAAGAGCATCCCCAAACCATCTCCATCTACCCCTCACCATGATCTCATCCACATGTGGCGCTCGAGTAATCTCTCTTAGTTTCATTTCTAATCCTGTCCTGTCATTTAACACCCAATATTCTTCTGAGGGCTTTGTTCTCAAATCTACAAAATGAGTTTCATTAATATACCAAGATTCACGACCATACAGTAACACCGATCTCACTAAACTGATATATAGCCTGATTATTATATGTAATTTTAGGCGACCTGATTTCCAAATTTGACTTAACCTAGCCATCCTCTGATTTGCTTTTTTTCAATCTTTCATTAAACTCAAATTCTAAAGCTCCTATATTAGATATCATAGTTCCTAAATATTTAAATAATTCTACCTCATTAATCCTTTATCCTTCCAAAGATATTTCAATTTCCATTGCATATTCCGTTCTCATCACCTGTCTTTCTTCTATTCATCTCGAGCCCAACCTCATGTGATTTTTCATGCATTCTGGTAAGCAAGCTTTCCAAGCCCTGTGGTGTTCTGCTAATTAGGACAGCGTCATCAGCATACTCTACGTCTCCTAATTTTCTGTTACCAATCCAGTCCAATCCTTCTCCACCGTCCCCAACCGATCTATGCATTACAATATCTATGAGGAAATTCGTTTGATAAGACACCACTAACATTAACTTTGCATTTGCTATGCTTATGAACAGACAATTAAATTTACATATTTGAGAGGAACTCCATAATGTCTCAGGACTCTCCACAAAATTTGCTAGAGCACATAATCAAATGCTTTTTCATAGTCCACTTATACCATCAAAAGTGGAATTCTATATTCTACATATTGTTGTACCACATTTCTTAAATGAAAATTTGGTCAGTACAACTTCTACCTTTTCTAAATCCTGCTTGTTCATCTCTCAACTTTTCATCAATCTTTCTCTAGTCTCTTTAGAATGAGAATTCTATATATTTTCATGACAGCTGACGTAAGTGTGATGTCTCTGTAATGATTGCAATCAGTCAGATCTTTTTTTGTCATTTTCACCAGCACTCTTAGCCCCCATACATAAGGCTTTGTCTCTTCACGCCACATTCTACAAAATAATCTTGTAGATAATCTGGGAGTCACTTCATTTTCAGGCAATATCATCTCAGCAGTTATTCCTTCGTATCCAGGGGCTTTCCATCTTTTAAGTTTTTTTAAGAATAGCTTCGACTTCAAACACACCTAATTCATTCATGGGAACATCAAGGTCTTCATCAGTTTCAGGTAAATCAACCAAATTATTCCCTTCGTATTTCCTATTCATGGCCTCACTAAAGAGTTCAATCCAACGTTACCTTTCTTCATGTTCTTTTTTTATAACAGAGCCATCTTTCTTTTTGATGGATATATGCTTCTTTTTTCCCGTAGAGATTTCATTAATAATTCCAAGAGCAATTTCTACAACAAAGCCACTCCCCGAATTCATAGCTTTGTCAGCCTCCTCTGCTTTCCTGTCTAAATATTCTCTCCAATCATTCCTGATATTTCTTTTGACCTCACTATCAATACTGAAATACTTGGCATGCTCTGCCTTGTAATTTTCATTACTTCCTCGAAAACTTTAAGAAATAAATTTCTGTCTTTGTCTTCTTTTTATAGTATCCCATGTATCATTTGATATCCATGGTTTTCACCTTGTAACTGCATGTCCCAAAACCTCGTCTCTTAAAGTCTCTTAAGACTGTAAATCGATTCCTACATTCAGTTACAAAGATTTCTGTGCTCATCCTCTAGAAGCTTAGTTGTATCATACTTAGGTATTCTATCTACATTTCTGTTGGGTTCTTTCAGTTTTAATATTTGTGTGGCAATGGGGAGTTGGTGATCAATACCAACAACTGCACCTCTATAGCCTGTTACATTTCCCAGAGTCCTCCTCTCTTTATCAATGGCTATGTGATATATTTGATATTTGTAATTGCCACATGGTGAAATCCTTGTATATTTGTGGATCACCTTGTGCTGGAAAAGAGTACCTCCAGTAACAAGATTGTTTGTTGAACAATAACTTATAAAATGTGCCCCATTTTCATTTGCAACTTCGCCAAGAACCTCAACACCAATCACATTTTCTATCCCTTGATTATTCCTTCCAACTTTAGCATTGAAGTCATTAATCACAATTTTCATATCTCTCTAGGTTCTCACCTATTATTCTCTGCAGTTCTTCACAGTATTTATCTTTCCTTTCATCAGGGGAATCATTTGATTCGCCTTGGAAGATGGAATCTTCGGGTTCTTGATCCCTTCTGTGAAGCCTCTGCCCTTTTTGCCTGGCGGGCATGCTGTCATGCGTTTGCGGGGAGGGGAACGGGGCAATTTTAACCTGTCAAAAAGTTTTCATTCTTTTTGTCTCTCACGCGAGTGCGAAGGAGAGTACTGTAGCGTTGGGGCACAGGATGCTGCTGGTGCTCAGTTTCTGCTGAAGCACAGTTTTTGGTGAAGGCGCAGAAAAGCACTGGCGCTCAGGAAACCAATGCGTAGAGTGAATATTCAAAGAATAGGCCAGACTATTTGGCCTCTATTTTGAGGTACCTTCCCTCTAGCATTAAAGGCTCTTTGACCTTTTATTTTGACGAGCCATACTTCCAACATTAGAGGATATTTAAGCTCTATTTTGAGGTGCCATACCTTTAGTATTTAGGGCTCCATGACCTCTATTTTGAGGTACTATAATCTTAGCATTATATGTTCTTTGGTCTCTAATTTGAAGTGCTTTACCTCTAGCATTAGAGGCTCTTTGACCTCTATTGTGAGTCTCTTTACTTTTAGCATTAGAGGGTCTTTGACCTCCATTTTGAGGCTCCTTACTTTTAGCATTAGAGGCTCTTTGACCTCTATTTTGAGGCTCCTTACTTTGAGCATTAGACGGTTTTTTACCTCTATTTTCAGGCCTCTCACGTTAGCATTAGAGGCTCTTTGACCTCTATTTTGAGACTGCTCACTTTTAGCATTAGAGTCTCTTTGACCTCTATTTTGAGGTTCCTTACTTTTAGCATTAGAGGGTCTTTGACCTCTATTTTGAGGCTCATTACTTTTAGCATTAGAGGCTGTTTGACCTCTATTTTGAGGCTCCTTACTTTGAGCATTGGAGGGTCTTTGACCTCTATTTGAGGCTCCTTACGTTTAGCATTAGAGTCTCTTTGACCTCTATTTTGAGGCTCCTTACTTTTAGCATTAGAGGGTCTTTGATCTCCATTTTGAGGCTCCATACGTTTAGCATTAGAGGGTCTTTGACCTGTATTTTGAGGCTCTTTACGTTTAGCATTAGAGGGTCTTTGACCTCTATTTTGAGGCTCATTACTTTTAGCATTAGAGGGTCTTTGACCTCTATTTTGAGGCTCCTTGAGTTTAGCATTAGATGGTCTTTGACCTCTGTTTTGATGTTCCTTACTTTTAGCATTAGAGGGTCTTTGACCTCTATTTTGAGGCTCCTTACTTTTAGCATTAGAGGGTATTTTACCTCTTTTTTTGAGGCTCCTTAGTTTAGCATTAGAGGGTCTTTGACCTCTATTTTGAGGCTCCTTACTTTGAGCATTAGAGGCTTTTTGACCTCTTATTTTTAGGGGCCTTACTTTTAGCATTAGAGGCTCTTTGACCTCCATTTTGAGACTCCTTTTAGCATTAGAGAGTCTTTGACCTCTATTTTGAGGGTCCTTACTTTTAGCATTAAAGGGAGTTTGACCTCTATTTTGAGGCTCCTGGCGTTTAGCATTAGATGGTCTTTGACCTCTGTTTTGATGTTCCTTACTCTTAGCATTAGAGGGTCTTTGACCTCTATTTTGAGGCTCCTTACGTTTAGCATTAGATGGTATTTGACCTCTATTTTGAGGCTCCTTACTTTTAGCATTAGAGGCTCTTTGACCTCTATTTTGAGGCTGTTCACTTCTAGCAATAGAGTCTCTTTGACCTCTATTTTGAGACTCTTTACTTTTAGCATTAGAAGCTCTTTGACCTCTGTTTTGAGGCTCCTTACATTTAACATTAGAGGCTCTTTGACCTATTTTAAGGCTCCTTACTTCTAGCGTTAGAGGCTCTTTAACCTGTATTGGGAGGCTCCTTACTTTGAGCATTAGAGGGTCTTTGACCTCGATTATGAGGTGCAGTATCTCCCGCATTTAGAGGCTCTTTGACCTCTATTTTGAGTCTCCTTACTTTTAGCATTGGAGGCTCTTTGACCTCTATTTTGAGGCTCCTTACTTTTAGTATTAGAAGCTCTTTGACCTCTAATTTGAGGCTCCATACTTATAGCACTAAAGGCTCTTCGACCTCTATTTTGAGGCTCCTTACTTTTAGCATTAGAGGCCCTTTGACCTCTATTTTGAGGCTCCTTACTTTTAGCATTAGAGGGTCTTTGACGTCTATTTTGAGGCTTCTTATGTTTATCATTAGAGGTTTTTTCACCTCTATTTTGAGGCTTCTTATATTTATCATTAGAGGTTTTTTCACCTCTATTTTGAGGCTCCTTACTTTTAGCATTAGAGGCTCTTTGACCTTTATTTTGAGGCTCCTTACTTTTAGCATTAGAGGCTCTTTCACTTCTATTTTTTAGGCTCCATACTTCAAGAATTAGAGGCTCTTTGACCTCTATTTTGAGGCTCCTTACTTTTAGCATTAGAGGCTGTTTGACCTCTGTTTTGAGGCTCCTTACTTTGAGCATTAGAGGCTCTTTGACCTCTATTTTGAGACTCCTTACTTTGAGCATTAGAGGCTCTTTGACCTCTATTGTGAGGCTCCTTACTTTGAGCATTAGAGGCTCTTTGACCTCTATTGTGAGGCTCCTTACTTTTAGTATTAGAGGGTCTTTGACCTCTATTTTGAGGCTCCTTACTTAAAGCATTAGAGGCTCTTTGACCTCTGTTTTGAGGCTCCTTACTTTTAGCATTAGAGGTTCTTTGACATCTATTTTGAGGTGCTATACTCTTGCATTAGAGTTTCTTTGACCTTTATTTTATTCCCCTTACCTCTAACATTAAAAGCTCTTTGACCTTTATTTTTGGGTGCTTTATTTATAGCACTAGAGGCTCTTTGAGACCTCTGTTTTAAGGCGACTAACCGCTAATAGTAGAGGCTATTTGACCTCAGTTTTTAGGTGGCTTACCTCTATAATTAAAGGCTATTTTTTATACTTCTTCATATAAAGGCTTTCCTTCTCTATTCTCTTCTGTCTTTTATAGTTTTTCAAGATCTTCTTTGCTTAGTTCGCCAGTCTCCTTCGAGATTTCAAGAGACATTTTAGTGCTGTTTGTCCTCGGAGAAATGGATGGCTTCCATGTCTTTACCTATAAGGGCGATGGGTAAAGACATTGATGCCATTGATTTCTCGGCATACACTTTACGCCATCATACTAAAGTCAACGAAGAGCAACACAATATATTTACCAATGCTGTCCTGATATTTTCTATCTTCAATGCAGAATTTTGAAGAAACACACGTCGCTCACCGCTTTGCACCAATGCAATCCAATTATAGGACATCGTCGCTAAACCGCAAGCAAATTATCCTTCAAGGCGCTTACATTATGATATTCAAAGCTCGCCAACTTCGGCAGCACCTATCCAAACTATCTGTAGATGAAGGTGTTCCGAATAGCCTCCAGTTCATCCTGTAGCTGTAACAAAATATCAGTCAGTTACCTGTTCCGCCAGAACACGAGCTCTGTGAGTAAAGTGAAATCCTCCTCCCAATGTTCACTGCGTAAACTTCCATAGCTACAGTACATACAGATCGTGAGGTGTTGCAAGGTATGTTTAAAAAAAAAAAAAAAGAGATCAGGTCTTCAGAAGTCTTTTGGAATCCGGGGCGGAGCCGTTCAGAATTGCTCCGGGAAGATTCCGTTCTGGAGTCATTCAGAACTCTATGCTAAGTCTACGGCTATTTCTTCTGAAGTCATTTGGAGAGGAGATTCAGGAAGATTTTCTTCCGAAATCATTCAGAGATTTCTGGAATCATTCAGAATTCCATGCTAAGTCTATGGAAATTTCTTCTGAATCCTTTTAGAGATGCACGAAGATTTTCTCCCGAAGCCGTTTAGGACTCGCGAAAAATTATCTTTTTTTTTCTCTGGTTTCAATAGGCCCTAATAACTCAATAATAATAATAATAATAATAATAATAATAATAATAATAATAATAATAAATTACGTGATTTGATTTACAGCTCCGTGAAGATTCCGTTCTGGACACATTCAGAACTCTATGCTAAGTCTACGGCTATTTCTTCTGAAGAAATTTGGAGATTCAGGGTTTTCTTTCGAAGTCGTTCAGATTCGCATCTGGAATCATTCAGAATTCCATGCTAAGTCTATGGTAATTTCTTCTGAATCCATTTGGAGAACCACGATTTTCTTCCAAAGCCATTTAGAACTCCGGAAAAATTCTCCTTTTCTCTGGTTTCAATAGGCCCTAATAACTCATATTATTAATTATAATAATAATGATAATAATAATAATAGTAGTAGTAGTAGTAGTAGTAGTAGTAGTAATAATAATAATAATAATAATAATAATAATAATGATAATGATAATAATAATAATAATAATAATGATAATAATAATAATAATAATAATGAACCGTGATTTGATCTACTGCTCCGGGAAGATTCCGTTCTTGAGTCATTTAGAACTTTATGCTAAGTCTACGGCTATTTCTTCTGAAGCCATTTGGAGATCGACGAAGAATTTCTTCCGAAGCCGTTTAGGACTCGCAAAAAATTATCTTTTTCTCTGGTTTCAATAGGCCCTAATGATAATAATAATAATAATAATAATAATAATAATAATAATAATAATAATAATAATAATAATAATTAACTACGTGATTTGATTTATGAATTTGAGTCAGAAAGGTCGGAAATCGATCAATGCTTGGATAGGAAGATGAAAAACAATGGTTTATTAATCTCTCTCTCTCTCTCTCTCTCTCTCTCTCTCTCTCTCTCTCTCTCTCTCTCTCTCTCTCTCTCTCTCTCTCTCTTATATATATATGTATATATATATATATATATATATATATATATTTATTTATATATATAGACTTATATTATATGTAGTATTTAATCATAATTATTTTACGGGTATTTTTTTTTCAATCATTATTATTATTATTATTATTATTATTATTATTATTATTATTATTATTATTATTATTATTATTATTATTATTATTATAATCTAAGCTATAACATTAGTTGGAAAATCTTTCCTAATCATGGCGATACGCAAACCCTTTCACCAGGGTATAGTACATATATTGTATATGATATGAATTAATATGATTACAAGCCAGACATTGCATTAAGGTGGTGATTGTGTAGTTAAACGAATGGTCATGGTGTGTACGTTTTATCTGAATGAGAGAAACGGTCCAAGGAAATGAAAAGATTGATTTTTTTTTTTTCAAGGGGAGAATTAACCAAGGTGACACCATGGTTTGTAAGGCCACAGAATTGCTAAGATTGCCTGGAATAATGATGGATAGAGTTTAGCCTGGGATAATAAAATATGTGGAATGCTAGAAAGTTCTTTTTGTTTATAGTGCAGTGTGAATGTTATTGGTATATCATTTTGCATATAGAAAGGTCGAAATATATCCATAAGAAGAACGCTCAATGAACACTATACTCATTTTCTTATGTCTTCTTGCCCGTATGTTTTCTCTCCTTATCTCCCCTTTTAAGTGGAACCTACCTCTCAGAGTGGGGCAATGTAAATAATTAATTTGGGCCTCTCACCTGTCTCGTACGTGTCACGCGAATATCTCTCTCTCTCTCTCTCTCTCTCTCTCTCTCTCTCTCTCTCTCTCTCTCTCTCTCAGCTATACAAAACCATTGTAGCTGCCACTTTTACCAGCCCCTGAGACTCTCTCTCTCTCTCTCTCTCTCTCTCTCTCTCTCTCTCTCTCTCTCTCTCTCTCTCTCTCTCTCTCTCCATTTTATAAGTCTAGTATCATGTAACGCTCTTTTCTTCTTTGTCAGACGATTTTTCACTACTTTTCGACTTTTATTCAAATTATTTTTTTTTTCTTTCCTGTTTATACAGTCTTTCTCCTTTTGTTTCTAATACCTACTCTCCAGAAGAATGCTTATAACACTGAACCGCCAACTTCCTCCATAATCATAGGTTTTTTTTTTTTTTTTTTTTTTTGGTGGGGGGGGGGTTCGTTATTCATTCATTTATTTTCTTACAAATGCGTCTTAATGTTGTTGTTTTTTTCATAGCTCTTTCTTCTTCTTCTTCTTCTTCTTCTTCTTCTATAATAAATATCACGAGTTAATGGTTATTGCTTTCGTTTAACGGGTATAATTTGTATATATATATATATATATATATATATATATATATATATATATATATATATATATATATTTATATTTATATATACAGTAAATATATGTATATGATGTATATCCACACACACATACACACATGTATATATATACAGTATATATATATATATATATATATATATATATATATATATATATATATATATATATATATATATTTATATATATATATATATATATATACACTATCGCTGGAGAGTTACTAGATTCTTTTACTGTCCAGACAGTACTGCATTGGATTGCTTTCTCTGGTTACGACTCATTTTCCTTTGGCTACACATACACCGACTAGTCTGGCCTATTCTGTACACATTCTGCGCTATCCGCATACACCTGACAACACATATTAGCAATCAATTATTCTTCGTCCAAGGGGATAGCCACTGCACTGTAATTGTTCAGTGGCTACTTTCCTCTTGGTAAGGGTATAAGAGACTCGTTAGCAATGGTAAGCAGCTCTATTAGGAGGACACTCCAAAATCAAACTATTGTTCTCTAGTCTAGGGTAGTGCCACAGCCTCTGTACCATGGTCTTCCACTGTTTAAGGTTAAGTTGTCTTGCTTGGGGTACACTAATTTTTCTTCCTTTTGTTATTTCTTTTAATTTTTATATTTTATATATGAAAGATTTATTTTGATATTGATACTCCTCTTAAGATACTTTATTTTAATTGTTCATTACTTGTAGTTTATCTGTTTTCTTATTTCCTTTCTTCACTGGGCTATTTTCCCTGTTGAGCTCATGGGCTCATATCATCCTGGTTTTCCAACTAGGGTTGTACCTTAGCAAGAAATAATATATAAATGTATATATATATATATATATATATGTATATATATGTATATATTTAGATATATATATATTTAGATATATATATATATAGATATATAGATATATATATCTATAAATATATATATATATATATATATATATATACATATAATATATAATATGTATATAACATATATATAATATATATATATATATATATACATATATATATATATATATATATATAACAAATATAATATATATATATATTATATAACATATATATATGATATAATATATATATATATATATATATATGTATATAATGTGTGTGTGTTTGAAGAGTGTATACATGAATATGCTTGTGTAAGCCTATACAAATAACACAAAAAACATATATATTTATATATGTATATATATATATATATTCGCATTTATATATGTACTATATATATATATATATATATATATATATGCGTATATATATGTTTGTGATATATGTACTGTATATACATGTAGGTGTTTGTGTGGGTTTTTATATGTTTAATTTTATATGAGCATAAATGCACACGCACACATACATGCATATATATATATATATATATATATATATATATATATATATATCTATATATACACATACGTATATATACACACACACACACACATATATATATATGTATATATATATATATATACTGTATATATATGTGTGTGTGCATATACTATATATGTATTTATTTATATACACTTGTATGCATATATATCCATATATATATTCATGTATAAATATATGCATATATATATATATTCATATATATGTATGTATATATATATGCCTATATAGAATTTTATATATATATATATATATATATATGATTATTTATATATATATAATATATATATATATATAAATATATATATATATATATATATGTATATATATATATATATATATATGTATGTATGTATATATACATATATGTATACATATACATATATATATATATATATATATATGTGTGTGTGTGTGTATATATAAATATGTATATAATATATATGTGTGTGTGGGTGTGCGTGTGTATGTGTATATATTTATTTATATATATTTATGTATAAGTATATATATATATATATATATATATATATATATATATGTGCGTGTTTTATTATGTATGTCTGTATATATATATATATATATATATATATATTTATTTATTTTTTTATATATAAGCAGAGAGAGAGAGAGAGAGAGAGAGAGAGAGAGAGAGAGAGAGAGAGAGAGAGAGAGAGATACTGTTATAAAAATCGGACGAACATAATTGTATATTGTTTACAAAATCTGTTGTTCTTGTTGATTTATTAGAAAAAATAAATTTAACCTTGTGTGTACTTCATTGAACTGTGTAATCAAAAGGATCAAGTTTGATGTCAGTTTGACGATTAGTCAAATGAAAGTACATGGCATCGAAATGTAAGTCGTTGGTTCACTCTTTCGTTCAGGTTGTCCTGCATTTGCAGCCTAACATGAGCTCTTGACAAGAGCCCCCAAGAGTCACACAAAGTGTAGTTTTAGTCTTGCAGCTACTCAGCACAAGCGTAGCTGCGGTGGTCAAATTTTTCTTATAGCAAGCTGAACTCTTTTAACAGAACTCTTGCAGTCAATGTAAGGTTTCATGAAATTTTCACATAAATTAGACCTCTCTCTCTCTCTCTCTCTCTCTCTCTCTCTCTCTGTATGTATATATATATATATATATATATGTATATATATATATATATATATATATATATATATATATATATATTTATATATATATGTGTGTGTATATATATATATATATATATATGAATATGTATATATATATACACACACACACACATATATATATATATATATATACTGTATATCGCTGTAATATTCATACTCCTAATGTGTATATATATATATATATATATATATATGTGTGTGTGTGTGTGTGTGTGTGTGTGATTTTATCAACACTTGTGATTTTCATTTTTTTTTTTCAATTAAGCTACCAATGTCTTTTAATATCGAATCAGATCTGCCTGAGAATCACAGACCTAACGGGAAATTTCGTTAATGGTGAATAATTGTGCCCGGCCAAGGACTGAATCTTTAGCACTGATAGAAATAGGAGCAAACATTTGACCTAACCCATTCGAACGAGCAAGTCAAATGCTTATCCTTATTTCTACCGGTTGCTGGTCTAAGTCAGATGTTTACCTTTATTTATATTGGCGCTAAGGTTCCAATCCAATGTCTGGTACAGAAATCATTAAAAGGCATGAAAAAGGGAAAATTAGTAGTAGAAGATGACCTAACATTTTGTTTAATAATAGATGGAGGAGACTTCATACGTGTAATACTCGTTGAACTTTACAAAATATGTCTGTGAGATAGCTCCTTCACAAAAAGGAGACATAAAAGACCTGAAAAATTATCGCCCGATACGTTTACCCTCAGGAATATATCAAATATTTACAAAGATCATATTAGGACGAATAGAAAAATCGTTAGACTTTCATCAACCAAAATAGCAGGCAAGATTTAGAAGCAGGTATTCAACAACTGGCCATATCGTTATAATTAACCAGCTAATGGAAAATTCAACAGAATTGGAATTTATAGACCATGTTAAAGCTTTTGATTCTGTCATAAATTCAGCGGTAATGAAAGCCCTTCAAAGACAAGGAATAGATGGATTTTATGTTAGAACATATCTATACAGGAAGTACAGCAATCCTAAAATTACACAAAGATAGTAAGAAAATCTAAATTGAAAAGAAAGTTAGACAGGAGACCCCGTCTCCTAAATTACTTAAGTTGTGCCCAGAAGAAGATTTTAAGAATTTAGTTTTGGAAACTCTAGGAATTAATATTAATGGGAAATTTACAGATAACATAGTTGTGTTTAGTGAATCGTGGGAGGAATTACAAAAGATGATAGGGGATTTGAATTGAGAAATCAGGAATGTAAGACTGAAAATTAATATGAGTACAACTAAGAAGATGTTTAATAAAAATGCAGAGACCACCAATAATGGTTATAGATAAACCTCTAGAGATTGTTGATAAACGTACGTACATAGGACAGACAGTAAGTGTATCCTCAAAACATGAGACTGAAATTAAAAAGAGAATAAGCATTGGATGGAGACCTTTTCATAAACAAAATCAAATTATGGAAATTAAAATGCTACTTTCTCTAAAAAGAAAAGTAATTTATAAGATGGTCCTACTAGTATTAACTTATGCATCGGAAATATGGAGCCTTACCAGTGACCTAGAACATAAGCTAGTTACAACTCAAATAGCTATATAAAGAATAATGATGGGAATAACACTAAGAAACTGAAAAAGAGCAACATGGATATAAGAGCAACTAAAGTAGAGGATATTCTAACATCATGTAAGAAAAAGAAATAGACATGAGCAGGACATACAAGGAGATGGATATTAAGAACAATAGAATGGGTCCCTAGCCCCTACAGATTGAAAAGGAAGAAAGGAAAGGAAGATAAGACGATGGATTCATGTGCTAAGAAAATTTGCGATTATAGACTAGCCTCGAAAGAACATGAACGGATGTGAGTGGAAGGACATGTCTGAGGCCTCTGTCCTGCAGTTACGGGTGAAAATATATATATGTGTGTGTGTGTGTGTGTGTATATATATATATATATATATATATATATATATATATATATATATATACAGTATATGACAGATTTATTTTAATGATGTTACTATTCTTTAAATAATTTATTTTGTTTATTAATTACTTCTCTTTTTGTTTATTCAAATCCTTATTACCTTTCCTTACCGGGCTATTTTCCCTGTTGGAGCCCTTGGTCTTATAGCATCCTGCTTTTACAACTCGGGTTGAACCTTACCAACTAATAATGTAAATAATAATAATGATATTAATAATAATAATAATGATAATGATGATGATGATGATGATACCAGAAGGTGCTGACGGATGAACCCATATAAAATGCTTGTTATCATGCTTGGGGAGAGCAACCGTGCTTCATGAATATTTTTTGAAAACCAGGTGGTAACACTTACTGGTGGTATCTCTTCTCACGGAGAATGAAGGGTATGATATGTGTCAGTCTATCTTATCAAGATGTAGACCATTTATTGCTAACCTTACAAAAAAAAATTAACAGAGAGGTAATTATAGAATA
>NC_090739.1:47846131-47851131 GCF_036898095.1 Palaemon carinicauda
TATATATATATGTGTGTGTGTGTGTGTGTTTGTGTGTATATATAAATATATATATATATATATATATATATATATATATATATATATATATATATATATGTATATATATATATATATATATATATTTATATATACACATACATATATTATTTTCCTGTCTTTCTATTACATAAAAAAGCTTAGTTGTTGAGTATCGTATATAAATGGATATAAACTGCATATAATTGAAAAGTCAGGTTATTATCATTTTTCGTATTGTTTAAACATGGTAATTATGGTATTTTTGGGGAAACTTTTTATGCAGCAATTTATCCAGTGATACCGGAAAGATCTTTAGCTACATCGAGGATTTCTTAATCAGAGAGTGATAGAATATTGTCAGATATCAATGGCTTCTTAAGAACTTGAGAAGTGTCCCTATTCATTATTTGTCGTCACTTTCAGACCACAGTTTCGGGATGTTTGAAGTGAAAAAATAAATTAATCGAATTTTATTTAACGAGAAAGGATGGAAAGAAGAAATAATTTTAGGCCTATGATGTCTGGGTCAAATTCATATTCTTGAATTTTACGTCGTAAGCTTCTTATTGGCTCTTTCATCTTGAATGATGTTAATTTCGCTGAGATGTATTCATCATTAAATTGGATGTGCAATTTCTTTTTATTATTGCCTTTTGAATTGCATGCTAACATGATAATTTCAATATCATGGGCTTTTTCATCTTTCTTATATTCCTTTCTTTATTGAACAATTATTAGAATTCTCCCCATGCTGTAATATTGGGTAACATTTATTTAAATTACCCGTGTTTCATTGTATTGCTTCATGTTGTATATTCCAGCTGCTTGAACTTTTTGAATATTTTGTTTCTTTTATTTCTTTTCATTTCATAATTTATTATCATTTAGTTGATTAGATACAATTCAGAAGTTCATTTTATTTTATTTTAAACTTTTAATAAGTTAATAAAGCTATTTTCTATTGACATGTTTCCAAGATTTGGTTGCCTTAACGTTGTTTTTGTAGAAAGATTAATTTCATTTATTGCACATAAATGTCATTGTCTTTTATTATTATTTTTATTATTATTATTATTATTATTATTATTATTATTATTATTATTATTATTATTACTTGATAAGCTACAACCCCAGTTGGAAAAGCAGGATGTTATAAGCCCAGGGGCTCCAACAATAAAAATAGCCCAGTGAGGAAAAGAAAAAAAGGAAAATAAAACATTTTAAGAAGGGTAACAACATTAAAATAAATCTCATATAAACTATAAAAACTTTAACAAAACAAGAGGAAGAGAAATAATGTAGAAGAGTGTGCCCGTGTGTACCCTCAAGCAAGAGAACTCAAACCCAAGACAGTGGAAGACCAGGTACAGAGGTTATGGCACTACCCAAGACTAGAGAACAGTGGTTTGATTTTGGAGTGTCCTTCTTCTAGAAGAGCTGTTTACCATAGCTAGAGTCTCTTCTACACTTACCAAAAGGAAAGTGGTCATTGAACAATTACAGTGCAATAACCCCTTGAGTGAAGAAGAATTGTTGACAGAGGAGAATATTTAAAGAAAAGGCCAGACTATTCATTGTGTGCGTAGGCAAAGGGAAAATGAACTGTAACCAGAGAGAAGGATCCAATGTAGTACTGTCTGGCTAGTCAAAAGACCCCATTACTCTCTAGCGGTAGTATATGTTGCTATTTATAAGTTGCTTTAAAGGTTTAAAAGTCGCTCATGAATGGCAGAGACAAGGGACAGTGACAGTGTCCGAGACACAGGACAATGCCATAGAGACTAACCATGTGATCGGCGCCCAAGCCACCTTTCCACCGAAGCTAGGACCAGGGAGGTCCAGGTAATGGCAGCTGATGACTCGGCACATAGACCTAGAGGCTTCTACAAACCCCCAATCCTTAGCTCACAAGGATAGTGAGGTTGCAGACACTACAAGAGACTATCGAGTTTGGGTGGGGCTAGATCTCCCGTCTTTCAGATCGCTAGGCAGGGACGTTTCCAATAGGCTGCCACAATCCCGTCGTGCATTAAGGTTTCCCCAAGTAGAATATCATCTTGTTCGAATTTCACGATTCTGGCAAAACGTTGAAGTTATCCATGCGTTGGTATAAGGTTAAAAGAAGCTTTAATATTTATTTCATGATTTCCTCCATTCAACATTTGCGAACAATTTTAACCGATATCCTTTTTTTGTTTTGTTTTATTGTTCACTAAAACACCTCTGTTGTACCGCTGGATATGATTTCCTGAAAATCTAAATGTAATTTTTCCAGAACATGCATACTTTGCTTTTCCATGGCATTTTACGTTACAGAATTGCCACATGTTTATCGTGGAAATTGCATTTAGACTTTTAGTGGAGCATTAATAAGTTTGGAATCTAGAAAACATTGAAACTTTTTCTGACCGGCTGATATAAAATGTGCAGTCTCAAAAGGTAAAAGAAAAATACTTCACATTTTTCGATAAATGAACCGATAAACATCAAGCTAGCGCGAATGTTGGCATTAGATGCAAGAATGTGCATATCTCTATATAAAGGATCATAAACAAATATATGTATGTGTGTGTTTGTTTGTTTGTTTGAGAGAGAGAGAGTTTGGGGTGATGTAGATTTTTTGATACATTGATAAAAACAATCGCGAAGAAAAATAATTTGTCATTTTTGTAAAAAATAAAAGTATTGACAATAATATACATCGGAGAGAGTAGAAATACAGATTAAATCTGCTATAGGAATTCCTGCGTTTCATAATTCATGTATTATTTATATAGCGATCCATTCTTTTAGAAGTTTAATATTCGGGCAAATGTAATTGTACCGTACGAATGGAAAACTGTATAATGACTTAGAGCTGAATGATGTGACACGATATCGATGTCTATTAAACTCCGTTTTGAATAAGTACATTGAGGTAGTTTTAGCGACATCATTATAATTTATTTCAGAGAAAATTTTAAGTTCATTTATGAGTAACTATAGAACGCAATGGAACATATGGTGAGGAACAGCTAAAAGGGTTCATGTATCACCATGATCAGCAAAGCTTAGTCAGGATCACTCATTCTAGGTTGATTTGTTTTGAGTAATCAGACAAAAATCTTCCATCACCAATCCGCACTTCCCATCGTGGTGATGAAACTGGGCAAACCCGAGACATGAATAAAGACATGTCTGAGGCTTTTGTCCTGCAGTGGACCAGAAACAGCCGCATTTATTGTTGTTGTTGTTATATATGACGAAGATGTAAATGTATTTATATAACTGCATTAATGTGTGAGAGTAAGCAGAATAACACACACACTCCTTTTCAGCTTTGTTACCGTAAGGCGATTCTCTCCCAGTCATAGCATCAGAAGCAGCCACTCGCATTAATTATCTTCTTCGGACAAGTTCCATTCCCTTTTCATTGCAAGGAGTCCTTCCATTGCATCTTAAGTTACCAACTAACGTGGAACCCTTCTAAAGTTAAAGGGAGACTCTGTTAACGAGA
This sequence comes from Palaemon carinicauda, assembly GCF_036898095.1. NCBI lineage: Eukaryota > Metazoa > Arthropoda > Malacostraca > Decapoda > Palaemonidae > Palaemon > Palaemon carinicauda. The sequence goes on from NC_090739.1 coordinate 47,849,649, forward strand.
GCAGTTAATCCCGCTTATTTTACGGGGGATTTGGGGAAGCTAACGTCTTAATGACCATTTTGCCGGCTCTCTTCAGAACTCTCAAATCTTGCTATTGGCACTATCTTTAGAAAGGTTTGTTAACGATTGTATTGCGAGTTGTAGTTGTTTTTATTGTCAGTGGTGGTGAAAGAAAGGAGGCCCATCGACCTGGAGGCAGTAAAATCCGAAATTCATACTGAGAATGGATTTTTGTTAAATTAGGGAATGCATAGGTTTTATTTAACGTGATTAAAAAAAAATAAAACCCTATAGTCGTGAACAGATTAGACCAATTTATTAGTAATAGGGGAAAGAAAAAATAGACTACATGAAAATGCCATTTCCATAGGAAAGAGTGATATGCATCCAAAGTTTAATTTGTTGAGTTGATAGAAAATAGAAATCTGGATAACAGATGTGATGCTGCTGTTGATAATGTTGTTTCGTAAATCATGAGAGAACCATCAGATATTTCTAAAATATGCTAACAACACTTTATCAAAGATTCGGTCATTTTAAGTCTTTAACTCACTTGATTTATGCTTATTCAAATTCCTTCTGGTTTGCACATGGGCGTGACTAGAATTCCTTATCCGTTGCACATCATACAATAATTGAAGGATGTTCTTAACTTTACCAGGAGTTATCAGCGAAAAGAAGGTGCTTGAGCTTATGATGTTAGATAAATTAGATTTAATTATTCAGTGCGTTCTTTTTACGAATCTTTTATCCTGACTACACGTTAGTTTTCTATCACTTGTGTTTCTGTTACCAATATTTAGACGAGTGTTATGTAAACGTTTACGCTGCTTATGCTTCTTACCATTATTATTGCTGTTGTTATTATTAACCCGGTATGAAAGAACAGTAGATCACAACAGATAATGTGCTATTATTATTATTGTTATTATTATTATTATTACTATTATTGATTTTGTATGAAAGCGTAGTATATCGCAGTATATAAAATGCGTTAATGTATTATTTTTGTTATAAAGTATAGCTTCATTACTTGAAAAATTACAAATTATAAAATAGCCAGTTAGCTAATTACCTCTTGAGATTCAATATTCCTGATGATTTATTAAGTAAAGAAACATTACAATGTTATTATTATACGTTCTATTTTGTATATATTTTATATATGCAGAACGATGGATTTCCTTTTTCTCTAATATAAATTTTACCAGCATTTTTCTATAACATGAAATGAATGAATCACTGTGACCAGGTCAACGATAGAATGTATATTTCATTTCCAAAATCCCTCTCTAGTCTAATTTCAGACTTTGGCGTTGATGCCCAGTGAAATATTGGGATTCCAAATTGATCCCGGAAAGAGATGGAGCCCCTGAGTAATCTCCGACGAGAAATATGGGTATCTGGAATATGTAGGGCAGCCTCGAAGGGGAGGCCATTGAAACATTTCTCTCTATAATCAAAAAAGAAAAAAGCGTCAGGG